>NW_025798376.1:0-1070 GCF_021613505.1 Equus quagga | reverse complement strand
AGTAAATGTGGGTAAGTTCTCCAAATATTTACTGTTAAGTGCGTGAGATTAAAGAAGGTAGGAGGCCACTGGCACAGAATGAGAAAGTGCCCATCCATCCAACAACATGACCGATGGGTTATAGAAGGCGAGTCCAGCCACCAGAGTACCTCTGGGTACCACTCATTCACACTCAATCTCAAATGATGAGCTGTGCGTTGAACAGCAGGCAGTGAGCTGTAAAAAGAGCAGCAGCCCGAGAGGTCAGGGCCTGGCACCCGGCCTGCCTTGTGGTGGGAATTTGGATAAATCCATATCTCGGGCTTCATTTTCCTCATCTGTAACCCAAGGTGAGCCTGGTTTCTTATTCTCTTGTGCTTAGCATGCAAAGTAAACTAACTAGCCTCAGGAACGTTGGCTGCAGCCCTCCCCAGATCAACCCAGGAGTCTCACCTGACCTCATCCCGGATCTACTCGATCTCCAGTTCTTACACCTGAGGCTCACGAGACCTACTTTCTAAGGGAAAGTATGTTGTCCTCAGTAATGTTGTTCAATATTCGGTAACTAGACTAGATTTGCATTTCAAGAGTATAGCAAATTTCATCATTTAGTGTAATTTCTTCATCATCATCCTTATTTTGCCTAAAATGTGTTGGATTGTACTAATTTGGGGAAACCCAATTATCTGAAACTATAGTTGAAGTATTGTTAAAGTGCTTTGTAGAGAATGAGAATAATAGCTTTTGATCTTATGAATGGAAACTAACAAATATGTCCCAGGCACCTTTCTAAGAACTGGAGAGAAAGACACCTTCCCCGCCATAAGTGTCTCACCCAGGTGAGGAGGAGGACAACAATTATAATCAGGTAACAACCTCTGCACTAAGATCAAGTACAATGTTCAGGAAAACAAAAAGAGTGATCACATCCCCAGGTGCGAATGTCAGAGAATGCTTCCTGGTGGGGCGATTCCTGCTCTGGGTTTGGAAGACTCAGGATGGGTTCGGCCAACTGCTGGCATCCGGCAGGTTTGCCGTGTGCAGTTTGCAGTCTGTGCCTTGTACGAGGTACTCAGCCAAGAAGATGAGTG
>NW_025798375.1:0-1070 GCF_021613505.1 Equus quagga | reverse complement strand
CACTCATCTTCTTGGCTGAGTACCTCGTACAAGGCACAGACTGCAAACTGCACACGGCAAACCTGCCGGATGCCAGCAGTTGGCCGAACCCATCCTGAGTCTTCCAAACCCAGAGCAGGAATCGCCCCACCAGGAAGCATTCTCTGACATTCGCACCTGGGGATGTGATCACTCTTTTTGTTTTCCTGAACATTGTACTTGATCTTAGTGCAGAGGTTGTTACCTGATTATAATTGTTGTCCTCCTCCTCACCTGGGTGAGACACTTATGGCGGGGAAGGTGTCTTTCTCTCCAGTTCTTAGAAAGGTGCCTGGGACATATTTGTTAGTTTCCATTCATAAGATCAAAAGCTATTATTCTCATTCTCTACAAAGCACTTTAACAATACTTCAACTATAGTTTCAGATAATTGGGTTTCCCCAAATTAGTACAATCCAACACATTTTAGGCAAAATAAGGATGATGATGAAGAAATTACACTAAATGATGAAATTTGCTATACTCTTGAAATGCAAATCTAGTCTAGTTACCGAATATTGAACAACATTACTGAGGACAACATACTTTCCCTTAGAAAGTAGGTCTCGTGAGCCTCAGGTGTAAGAACTGGAGATCGAGTAGATCCGGGATGAGGTCAGGTGAGACTCCTGGGTTGATCTGGGGAGGGCTGCAGCCAACGTTCCTGAGGCTAGTTAGTTTACTTTGCATGCTAAGCACAAGAGAATAAGAAACCAGGCTCACCTTGGGTTACAGATGAGGAAAATGAAGCCCGAGATATGGATTTATCCAAATTCCCACCACAAGGCAGGCCGGGTGCCAGGCCCTGACCTCTCGGGCTGCTGCTCTTTTTACAGCTCACTGCCTGCTGTTCAACGCACAGCTCATCATTTGAGATTGAGTGTGAATGAGTGGTACCCAGAGGTACTCTGGTGGCTGGACTCGCCTTCTATAACCCATCGGTCATGTTGTTGGATGGATGGGCACTTTCTCATTCTGTGCCAGTGGCCTCCTACCTTCTTTAATCTCACGCACTTAACAGTAAATATTTGGAGAACTTACCCACATTTACT
>NW_025798374.1:0-1017 GCF_021613505.1 Equus quagga | reverse complement strand
CCCCAAACCCAAGGAAACTTTCACTAACCAATTAAACTCTCTCTTTTTTATATATATATTGACCACAGCATCCTGATGCAAGCCCTTCATGCAGCCAAGGCGTTACAGGTTTATGATGAAAGAAGCTAAATAAATAGCACTGTGGTCAAAGAGTGCTACAGTAAATGGTGGGCATTAAGCTCTTCTAGTTTAAATGACCCTGAGGCAGAAATTCTCAAAGCTTGATCCCAGGGAACATCAGTCCTTTGATAACCTCTCTGGTCAAATGAAGCTCAAGAACTCTTTTCTAACGTAAAGATTGTAAAAACCCTATAGGCTGCAGTCCACTCTTTGGAAAATACTTTTCTAAACTATTCCAACCCTAAAAGCAGAGGAAAGAAAGAGGATAAGAATCCATCCTAATATACAATGACTCCTAAGTGTTAAGGACATTTCTGAAAATCACATCAAACCCCTTTTTCTGTGAAGTCCACTCCCGTAAGGAAACATCTTCAGCATAAGAACCACGTTTCCTCTCATGGCTGTGAGGGTTTGAGCCCTCTTTCCCCATCACTGTCTCGGTCCAGGACATTCCCACTTCACCACTTCCACCCACAGGCCTCACTAGTGGAAACATCTGCATTAGTGGCTGTAACAGAAGGAATTAGTTTTCAAACTAGAAGATGCCACCAAGATCGTCTAATCCAGGGTCTTGCAGACTTCTTCCGTGGACCACAATGGATTAGCAGGACTTTAAAATCCAGAAATGAACCAAAACGTATTTGAATACCTTTGACAAGTGGTTCTCAGCACAAGATAAACTTAGAAGCAGCCAAAGTAGGTTTTTAATTTTATCTTTTTAAATTCTGAAGCCCAGGCTCCACTTCAACTGAATCAGAATCTTCTGGAGTTTGGGCTAAGACATCAGTGCTTTTGATATGGGATTTTACATGCAGCCAAGGGGTTTTATACATATCCAAGGTCAGTGTAAACACTTTGCTTTGAGCAGTGAATACACTTTTGAATTCTCTTCTGCAA
>NW_025798373.1:0-1045 GCF_021613505.1 Equus quagga | reverse complement strand
TATATAAGTAAATGTGGGTAAGTTCTCCAAATATTTACTGTTAAGTGTGTGAGATTAAAGAAGTTAGGAGGCCACTGGCGCAAAATGCGAATGTGCCCATCCATCCAACAGCATGACCGATGGGTTATAGAAGGCGAGCCCAGCCACCAGAGTACTTCTGGGTACCACTCATTCACACTCAGTCTCAAATGATGAGCTGTGCATTGAACAGCAGGCAGTGAGCTGTAAAAAGAGCAGTAGCCAGAGAGGTCAGGGCCTGGTACCCGGCCTGCCTTGTGGTGGGAATTTGGATAAATCCATATCTTGGGCTTCATTTTCCTCATCTGTAACCCAAGGTGAGCCTGGTTTCTTATTCTCTTGCGCTTAGCATACAAAGTAAACTAACTAACCTCAGAGGAACGTTGGCTGCAGCCCTCCCCAGATCAACCCAGGAGTCTCAGCTGACCTGATCCCGGATCCTCTCGATCTCCAGTTCTTATACCTGAGGCTCACGAGACCTACTTTCTAAGGGAAAGTATGTTGTCCTCAGTAATGATGTTCAATATTCGGTAACTAGACTGGATTTGCATTTCAAGAGTATAGCAAATTTCATCATTTAGTGTAATTTCTTCATCATCATCATCCTTATTTTGCCTAAAATGTGTTGGATTTTACTAATTTGGGGAAACCCAATTATCTGAAACTACAGTTAAAGTATTGTTAAAGTGCTCTTTTAGAGAATGAGAATAATAGCTTTTGATCTTATGATTGGAAACTGACAAATATGTCCCAGGCACCTTTCTAAGAACTGGAGAGAAAGACACCTTCCCCGCCATAAGGGTCTCACCCAGGTGAGGAGGAGGACAACAATTATAATCAGGTGTAACAAGCTCTGCACTAAGATCAAGTACAATGTTCAGGAAAACAAAAGGAGTGATCACACCCCCAGGTGCGAATGTCAGAGAATGCTTCTTGGTGGGGCGATTCCTGCTCTGGGTTTGGAAGACTCAGGATGGTTTGGCTAACTGCTGGCATCCGGCAGGTCTGCCGTGTGCAGTTTTGCAGT
>NW_025798372.1:0-1045 GCF_021613505.1 Equus quagga | reverse complement strand
ACTGCAAAACTGCACACGGCAGACCTGCCGGATGCCAGCAGTTAGCCAAACCATCCTGAGTCTTCCAAACCCAGAGCAGGAATCGCCCCACCAAGAAGCATTCTCTGACATTCGCACCTGGGGGTGTGATCACTCCTTTTGTTTTCCTGAACATTGTACTTGATCTTAGTGCAGAGCTTGTTACACCTGATTATAATTGTTGTCCTCCTCCTCACCTGGGTGAGACCCTTATGGCGGGGAAGGTGTCTTTCTCTCCAGTTCTTAGAAAGGTGCCTGGGACATATTTGTCAGTTTCCAATCATAAGATCAAAAGCTATTATTCTCATTCTCTAAAAGAGCACTTTAACAATACTTTAACTGTAGTTTCAGATAATTGGGTTTCCCCAAATTAGTAAAATCCAACACATTTTAGGCAAAATAAGGATGATGATGATGAAGAAATTACACTAAATGATGAAATTTGCTATACTCTTGAAATGCAAATCCAGTCTAGTTACCGAATATTGAACATCATTACTGAGGACAACATACTTTCCCTTAGAAAGTAGGTCTCGTGAGCCTCAGGTATAAGAACTGGAGATCGAGAGGATCCGGGATCAGGTCAGCTGAGACTCCTGGGTTGATCTGGGGAGGGCTGCAGCCAACGTTCCTCTGAGGTTAGTTAGTTTACTTTGTATGCTAAGCGCAAGAGAATAAGAAACCAGGCTCACCTTGGGTTACAGATGAGGAAAATGAAGCCCAAGATATGGATTTATCCAAATTCCCACCACAAGGCAGGCCGGGTACCAGGCCCTGACCTCTCTGGCTACTGCTCTTTTTACAGCTCACTGCCTGCTGTTCAATGCACAGCTCATCATTTGAGACTGAGTGTGAATGAGTGGTACCCAGAAGTACTCTGGTGGCTGGGCTCGCCTTCTATAACCCATCGGTCATGCTGTTGGATGGATGGGCACATTCGCATTTTGCGCCAGTGGCCTCCTAACTTCTTTAATCTCACACACTTAACAGTAAATATTTGGAGAACTTACCCACATTTACTTATATA
>NW_025798371.1:0-1546 GCF_021613505.1 Equus quagga | reverse complement strand
CATTTTTCCATATGTAATTTCCAGAGCCACTGGATGGTTGGAAAGCATGAACAGGAGCAGTTAGAGGAGCAAACTTCTCAAATTCTCCTTTGGAAAGTAATAGAAAATAGAGCATTTTCTAACAATATTTTTATCCTTTGCTTCCAAATAAAGCTTTGCAATATTTATCAAAGCTTTCTAATAGAGTTGGGTTAGGAGTTGAAAGTATAAAAAAGCTAGATTTTTCTGAAAATTGAAAGATAAAGAAAGGACCAATTTTACAAAATTTTACCAATGACTTGATTCAAAAGACCTTTTCTTTCTTTCATTAATGAGTACTCTAACCTCCCACACAGAATTTAAAACTTAATTCTTCCCAATGAAATACTGCCAGTAATCTCAGCGAACCAAATATCTATGCAATAAGGACAAAAATGTTTTTAAACAACTTGTACCTTATGCCAACCGTTTTATTGGAGTTAACTGACAGGAGGACACGCACTGGCCCCTTAGTGTGACTGAGTTTAAGCCCCTTGTAAACAGGACGCCAGTGTTCTCCCCATTCCAGGCAGTCCTCAGCCTCTCCTGCCTTCCCTCTGCCCGGCAGAGTTGAGTGTGGCCTGCTCAGTGTTGTGATTCATTTTTATTTAACCTGAGTAGGAGTCAGTTATGAATTTTTTTAAAAGGTGATTTTTTAAGACACTAAAATTAAGTCCTGTTTTCAGTTAAGCCTACAATATAAAGACAAACGAAAACATTATGTGTGTGTGTGTGTGTGTGTGTCCTTGCCCTGGGGCGTGGGAGGTGGGGAGTGGGGAAGCAAATGAGAGGAATCTTTCAAGGCCAACTTGTGGAAACAGGAGTCTTTTTATCCCCTTAAAGACCTAATTTGAACCAATATAACATTGTTCCTTTAAAAAAAGTCTAGGTTCATCTATTGCTATTTTGCTTTCATATGAAAACTAACTAAAAACTGCTGATACTCTTCAATTCAAAGATTAAAGTATAAAACGTAGGCAAAGACAAAGTAATCAAATTTGAAAAATTGTTCAAGTCATAGAGCAACAGCCTGTGGAAGACAATCTCAGAAGTTAAAAATAACCTCTGACTTTAGGGAATATGCTGGCTGCCCCTCACCAAGTGTTCTAGTAACTCGCCCTGGGTGTTCTTTGTTCGTGCTTTGATATTCTTTCACTAGACTTCTCCGCTGTAAAATAGGAGTCAATATTTTTCCCAGTTCCAAAGATTTATTTCTAAAGTCCTGAAATGCTTCAAGTGACATATTAATCAAACTCTTTGTAATCACGCAGACAGTTATGTGTAAAGGGGCAGGTGAGCTTGAAGCCAAATTCTTTCTTAAAATCTCTCCCTCCACTGTCATCTTTTTGTCGCTGTCTATGAGTCAAAGGCTTTGAATTCTATTTACAGATCCTGGAATTCTCCTTCCGTCTCCCCTGCCATTCTGCTTGGTCCCCTGTGGTTATGAATTTGAGCATTAAAATAACTATATTCATGCTGTGGTTCACAGAAAAATTTACTTATGTGAAAGCAGAAGCTACATAAAAAT
>NW_025798370.1:0-1546 GCF_021613505.1 Equus quagga | reverse complement strand
ATTTTTATGTAGCTTCTGCTTTCACATAAGTAAATTTTTCTGTGAACCACAGCATGAATATAGTTATTTTAATGCTCAAATTCATAACCACAGGGGACCAAGCAGAATGGCAGGGGAGACGGAAGGAGAATTCCAGGATCTGTAAATAGAATTCAAAGCCTTTGACTCATAGACAGCGACAAAAAGATGACAGTGGAGGGAGAGATTTTAAGAAAGAATTTGGCTTCAAGCTCACCTGCCCCTTTACACATAACTGTCTGCGTGATTACAAAGAGTTTGATTAATATGTCACTTGAAGCATTTCAGGACTTTAGAAATAAATCTTTGGAACTGGGAAAAATATTGACTCCTATTTTACAGCGGAGAAGTCTAGTGAAAGAATATCAAAGCACGAACAAAGAACACCCAGGGCGAGTTACTAGAACACTTGGTGAGGGGCAGCCAGCATATTCCCTAAAGTCAGAGGTTATTTTTAACTTCTGAGATTGTCTTCCACAGGCTGTTGCTCTATGACTTGAACAATTTTTCAAATTTGATTACTTTGTCTTTGCCTACGTTTTATACTTTAATCTTTGAATTGAAGAGTATCAGCAGTTTTTAGTTAGTTTTCATATGAAAGCAAAATAGCAATAGATGAACCTAGACTTTTTTTAAAGGAACAATGTTATATTGGTTCAAATTAGGTCTTTAAGGGGATAAAAAGACTCCTGTTTCCACAAGTTGGCCTTGAAAGATTCCTCTCATTTGCTTCCCCACTCCCCACCTCCCACGCCCCAGGGCAAGGACACACACACACACACACACACATAATGTTTTCGTTTGTCTTTATATTGTAGGCTTAACTGAAAACAGGACTTAATTTTAGTGTCTTAAAAAATCACCTTTTAAAAAAATTCATAACTGACTCCTACTCAGGTTAAATAAAAATGAATCACAACACTGAGCAGGCCACACTCAACTCTGCCGGGCAGAGGGAAGGCAGGAGAGGCTGAGGACTGCCTGGAATGGGGAGAACACTGGCGTCCTGTTTACAAGGGGCTTAAACTCAGTCACACTAAGGGGCCAGTGCGTGTCCTCCTGTCAGTTAACTCCAATAAAACGGTTGGCATAAGGTACAAGTTGTTTAAAAACATTTTTGTCCTTATTGCATAGATATTTGGTTCGCTGAGATTACTGGCAGTATTTCATTGGGAAGAATTAAGTTTTAAATTCTGTGTGGGAGGTTAGAGTACTCATTAATGAAAGAAAGAAAAGGTCTTTTGAATCAAGTCATTGGTAAAATTTTGTAAAATTGGTCCTTTCTTTATCTTTCAATTTTCAGAAAAATCTAGCTTTTTTATACTTTCAACTCCTAACCCAACTCTATTAGAAAGCTTTGATAAATATTGCAAAGCTTTATTTGGAAGCAAAGGATAAAAATATTGTTAGAAAATGCTCTATTTTCTATTACTTTCCAAAGGAGAATTTGAGAAGTTTGCTCCTCTAACTGCTCCTGTTCATGCTTTCCAACCATCCAGTGGCTCTGGAAATTACATATGGAAAAATG
>NW_025798369.1:0-1600 GCF_021613505.1 Equus quagga | reverse complement strand
GCTTTACTGTTCCGTTGCCCACAGATGCTCTCGACTGTTCGTGCCCTCAGCTACAAAGGGTAAGTAATGGGCTGGCCCAGTGGTCTAGTGGTTAAGTTCACCACGCTCTGCTTCAACAGCCTGGGTTCAGTTCCCAAGCACGGACCTATACCACTTGTCAGCAGCCATGCTGTGGTGGCATCCCATATACAAAATAGAGGAAGATTGGCACAGATGTTAGCTCAGGGCGAATCTTCCTCAGCAAAAAACAACAGCAACAAAACCCCTACATAATAAGTTCATGTATCCATACGAATGAAAAGGGGCAAGCTAAATCTATAACCAGGGTAGCTGACAACGAGGTTTGTGTTCTAGCTCGGATATTTACTAAGTAATGTATGTGGTTTCTCTGAACCTTATCTGGAAATGAGAAATACAGTATAGGTTTAAGTACCTGAATGTGCTTTGTAAACTGGAAAGCACTATTTGGAAGTTGTTTATTCCCTTATAAGCTGACTGTCCTTAACCATTCAAAATGGTAGAATCTTGGAGCCCTTTGGTTTCCCTCAGGAACCATCGCTGTTACAGCTCAAGAATCAGATGGTCAAGCTTGGTTGTTTGTAGCAAATACCCTTGGCTGCGTGGCTGCAGGATTGTGGTCTAGCTCAGACACACCCCCTAGGGTGTATGCCCTGGAGTCTACCCAGCGAGAAGCCCAACCTCCAGAGCGGGAGGGCCTCTTTAGGGAGCAGTGAAGAGTCCCGTCAGGCAATGCGTGGAGTCTGGCTGACAGGCAGTCAGCACTGGGAAAGCCCTTTTTAGTGGGTCAGGTGCCTGGCTGAGTTCAGGGGCAGAATTTCAGATCCCAGGAGACTCAGCACAGTGAGGTTCCAGCACTGCGAGGGCCCCCCGAAAGGCCTGGAGTCAGAACAGGAGCTGTGATTGCAAGGACCAAGCCCACCTGTGAGAACTGGAGCCCCTGGATCGGGCTGGATTGCAGAAAGGACTTGAAGCCCTGTCGTCAGGAGTCCATCAAGCTAAAACGGATGTCAAGGTGCATTTGATGCCGAGTTCAAACTAAACAGAGCTAAATAAAACCTCTGCCTCAGGCGAGAATTATTCCTCCGAGCCAGGAGTCAGCAAAACTCCACATTCTCTGTCCTCAGAATACCACTGCACCTCATAAATAAATAAACGTGTAAATAAATAACCAACCAAAGATGCTTTGAGGAACAAAAGTCCAGTCAAACTTCCCAAAGAAAATCAAATCCACAGCAAAGATCAGAGGTGGGGGGTGTGGGTTTCCTACCTACTGCTTCCAATAACCTCAGTGGAACCACCATTTGAAGTAACAATAATAAACATTAAAGGTGGGTGTTGCATTCCCCATTTTAGAGATAAAGGGGGCTTAGAGAAGTTAGGTAAACTGTCCAAGGTCACAGAAGCTTGGCTTCCCTGACTGCAAACCGCAAGTTCTTCTCTATGAAGAATGCCCTTTGCTCTTCAAGGTGTGATCCCAGGATCAGCATCTGCACCACTTGCAAGCTGGCGGGAGATGCAGAATCTCAGCCCCACTGAGCTCAGGCTCCCTGAGTCAGAATCTTCATTTCAACACGCTGCA
>NW_025798368.1:0-1045 GCF_021613505.1 Equus quagga | reverse complement strand
TATATAAGTAAATGTGGGTAAGTTCTCCAAATATTTACTGTTAAGTGTGTGAGATTAAAGAAGTTAGGAGGCCACTGGCGCAAAATGCGAATGTGCCCATCCATCCAACAGCATGACCGATGGGTTATAGAAGGCGAGCCCAGCCACCAGAGTACTTCTGGGTACCACTCATTCACACTCAGTCTCAAATGATGAGCTGTGCATTGAACAGCAGGCAGTGAGCTGTAAAAAGAGCAGTAGCCAGAGAGGTCAGGGCCTGGTACCCGGCCTGCCTTGTGGTGGGAATTTGGATAAATCCATATCTTGGGCTTCATTTTCCTCATCTGTAACCCAAGGTGAGCCTGGTTTCTTATTCTCTTGCGCTTAGCATACAAAGTAAACTAACTAACCTCAGAGGAACGTTGGCTGCAGCCCTCCCCAGATCAACCCAGGAGTCTCAGCTGACCTGATCCCGGATCCTCTCGATCTCCAGTTCTTATACCTGAGGCTCACGAGACCTACTTTCTAAGGGAAAGTATGTTGTCCTCAGTAATGATGTTCAATATTCGGTAACTAGACTGGATTTGCATTTCAAGAGTATAGCAAATTTCATCATTTAGTGTAATTTCTTCATCATCATCATCCTTATTTTGCCTAAAATGTGTTGGATTTTACTAATTTGGGGAAACCCAATTATCTGAAACTATAGTTAAAGTATTGTTAAAGTGCTCTTTTAGAGAATGAGAATAATAGCTTTTGATCTTATGATTGGAAACTGACAAATATGTCCCAGGCACCTTTCTAAGAACTGGAGAGAAAGACACCTTCCCCGCCATAAGGGTCTCACCCAGGTGAGGAGGAGGACAACAATTATAATCAGGTGTAACAAGCTCTGCACTAAGATCAAGTACAATGTTCAGGAAAACAAAAGGAGTGATCACACCCCCAGGTGCGAATGTCAGAGAATGCTTCTTGGTGGGGCGATTCCTGCTCTGGGTTTGGAAGACTCAGGATGGTTTGGCTAACTGCTGGCATCCGGCAGGTCTGCCGTGTGCAGTTTTGCAGT
>NW_025798367.1:0-1600 GCF_021613505.1 Equus quagga | reverse complement strand
TGCAGCGTGTTGAAATGAAGATTCTGACTCAGGGAGCCTGAGCTCAGTGGGGCTGAGATTCTGCATCTCCCGCCAGCTTGCAAGTGGTGCAGATGCTGATCCTGGGATCACACCTTGAAGAGCAAAGGGCATTCTTCATAGAGAAGAACTTGCGGTTTGCAGTCAGGGAAGCCAAGCTTCTGTGACCTTGGACAGTTTACCTAACTTCTCTAAGCCCCCTTTATCTCTAAAATGGGGAATGCAACACCCACCTTTAATGTTTATTATTGTTACTTCAAATGGTGGTTCCACTGAGGTTATTGGAAGCAGTAGGTAGGAAACCCACACCCCCCACCTCTGATCTTTGCTGTGGATTTGATTTTCTTTGGGAAGTTTGACTGGACTTTTGTTCCTCAAAGCATCTTTGGTTGGTTATTTATTTACACGTTTATTTATTTATGAGGTGCAGTGGTATTCTGAGGACAGAGAATGTGGAGTTTTGCTGACTCCTGGCTCGGAGGAATAATTCTCGCCTGAGGCAGAGGTTTTATTTAGCTCTGTTTAGTTTGAACTCGGCATCAAATGCACCTTGACATCCGTTTTAGCTTGATGGACTCCTGACGACAGGGCTTCAAGTCCTTTCTGCAATCCAGCCCGATCCAGGGGCTCCAGTTCTCACAGGTGGGCTTGGTCCTTGCAATCACAGCTCCTGTTCTGACTCCAGGCCTTTCGGGGGGCCCTCGCAGTGCTGGAACCTCACTGTGCTGAGTCTCCTGGGATCTGAAATTCTGCCCCTGAACTCAGCCAGGCACCTGACCCACTAAAAAGGGCTTTCCCAGTGCTGACTGCCTGTCAGCCAGACTCCACGCATTGCCTGACGGGACTCTTCACTGCTCCCTAAAGAGGCCCTCCCGCTCTGGAGGTTGGGCTTCTCGCTGGGTAGACTCCAGGGCATACACCCTAGGGGGTGTGTCTGAGCTAGACCACAATCCTGCAGCCACGCAGCCAAGGGTATTTGCTACAAACAACCAAGCTTGACCATCTGATTCTTGAGCTGTAACAGCGATGGTTCCTGAGGGAAACCAAAGGGCTCCAAGATTCTACCATTTTGAATGGTTAAGGACAGTCAGCTTATAAGGGAATAAACAACTTCCAAATAGTGCTTTCCAGTTTACAAAGCACATTCAGGTACTTAAACCTATACTGTATTTCTCATTTCCAGATAAGGTTCAGAGAAACCACATACATTACTTAGTAAATATCCGAGCTAGAACACAAACCTCGTTGTCAGCTACCCTGGTTATAGATTTAGCTTGCCCCTTTTCATTCGTATGGATACATGAACTTATTATGTAGGGGTTTTGTTGCTGTTGTTTTTTGCTGAGGAAGATTCGCCCTGAGCTAACATCTGTGCCAATCTTCCTCTATTTTGTATATGGGATGCCACCACAGCATGGCTGCTGACAAGTGGTATAGGTCCGTGCTTGGGAACTGAACCCAGGCTGTTGAAGCAGAGCGTGGTGAACTTAACCACTAGACCACTGGGCCAGCCCATTACTTACCCTTTGTAGCTGAGGGCACGAACAGTCGAGAGCATCTGTGGGCAACGGAACAGTAAAGC
>NW_025798366.1:0-1045 GCF_021613505.1 Equus quagga | reverse complement strand
ACTGCAAAACTGCACACGGCAGACCTGCCGGATGCCAGCAGTTAGCCAAACCATCCTGAGTCTTCCAAACCCAGAGCAGGAATCGCCCCACCAAGAAGCATTCTCTGACATTCGCACCTGGGGGTGTGATCACTCCTTTTGTTTTCCTGAACATTGTACTTGATCTTAGTGCAGAGCTTGTTACACCTGATTATAATTGTTGTCCTCCTCCTCACCTGGGTGAGACCCTTATGGCGGGGAAGGTGTCTTTCTCTCCAGTTCTTAGAAAGGTGCCTGGGACATATTTGTCAGTTTCCAATCATAAGATCAAAAGCTATTATTCTCATTCTCTAAAAGAGCACTTTAACAATACTTTAACTATAGTTTCAGATAATTGGGTTTCCCCAAATTAGTAAAATCCAACACATTTTAGGCAAAATAAGGATGATGATGATGAAGAAATTACACTAAATGATGAAATTTGCTATACTCTTGAAATGCAAATCCAGTCTAGTTACCGAATATTGAACATCATTACTGAGGACAACATACTTTCCCTTAGAAAGTAGGTCTCGTGAGCCTCAGGTATAAGAACTGGAGATCGAGAGGATCCGGGATCAGGTCAGCTGAGACTCCTGGGTTGATCTGGGGAGGGCTGCAGCCAACGTTCCTCTGAGGTTAGTTAGTTTACTTTGTATGCTAAGCGCAAGAGAATAAGAAACCAGGCTCACCTTGGGTTACAGATGAGGAAAATGAAGCCCAAGATATGGATTTATCCAAATTCCCACCACAAGGCAGGCCGGGTACCAGGCCCTGACCTCTCTGGCTACTGCTCTTTTTACAGCTCACTGCCTGCTGTTCAATGCACAGCTCATCATTTGAGACTGAGTGTGAATGAGTGGTACCCAGAAGTACTCTGGTGGCTGGGCTCGCCTTCTATAACCCATCGGTCATGCTGTTGGATGGATGGGCACATTCGCATTTTGCGCCAGTGGCCTCCTAACTTCTTTAATCTCACACACTTAACAGTAAATATTTGGAGAACTTACCCACATTTACTTATATA
>NW_025798365.1:0-1600 GCF_021613505.1 Equus quagga | reverse complement strand
GCTTTACTGTTCCGTTGCCCACAGATGCTCTCGACTGTTCGTGCCCTCAGCTACAAAGGGTAAGTAATGGGCTGGCCCAGTGGTCTAGTGGTTAAGTTCACCACGCTCTGCTTCAACAGCCTGGGTTCAGTTCCCAAGCACGGACCTATACCACTTGTCAGCAGCCATGCTGTGGTGGCATCCCATATACAAAATAGAGGAAGATTGGCACAGATGTTAGCTCAGGGCGAATCTTCCTCAGCAAAAAACAACAGCAACAAAACCCCTACATAATAAGTTCATGTATCCATACGAATGAAAAGGGGCAAGCTAAATCTATAACCAGGGTAGCTGACAACGAGGTTTGTGTTCTAGCTCGGATATTTACTAAGTAATGTATGTGGTTTCTCTGAACCTTATCTGGAAATGAGAAATACAGTATAGGTTTAAGTACCTGAATGTGCTTTGTAAACTGGAAAGCACTATTTGGAAGTTGTTTATTCCCTTATAAGCTGACTGTCCTTAACCATTCAAAATGGTAGAATCTTGGAGCCCTTTGGTTTCCCTCAGGAACCATCGCTGTTACAGCTCAAGAATCAGATGGTCAAGCTTGGTTGTTTGTAGCAAATACCCTTGGCTGCGTGGCTGCAGGATTGTGGTCTAGCTCAGACACACCCCCTAGGGTGTATGCCCTGGAGTCTACCCAGCGAGAAGCCCAACCTCCAGAGCGGGAGGGCCTCTTTAGGGAGCAGTGAAGAGTCCCGTCAGGCAATGCGTGGAGTCTGGCTGACAGGCAGTCAGCACTGGGAAAGCCCTTTTTAGTGGGTCAGGTGCCTGGCTGAGTTCAGGGGCAGAATTTCAGATCCCAGGAGACTCAGCACAGTGAGGTTCCAGCACTGCGAGGGCCCCCCGAAAGGCCTGGAGTCAGAACAGGAGCTGTGATTGCAAGGACCAAGCCCACCTGTGAGAACTGGAGCCCCTGGATCGGGCTGGATTGCAGAAAGGACTTGAAGCCCTGTCGTCAGGAGTCCATCAAGCTAAAACGGATGTCAAGGTGCATTTGATGCCGAGTTCAAACTAAACAGAGCTAAATAAAACCTCTGCCTCAGGCGAGAATTATTCCTCCGAGCCAGGAGTCAGCAAAACTCCACATTCTCTGTCCTCAGAATACCACTGCACCTCATAAATAAATAAACGTGTAAATAAATAACCAACCAAAGATGCTTTGAGGAACAAAAGTCCAGTCAAACTTCCCAAAGAAAATCAAATCCACAGCAAAGATCAGAGGTGGGGGGTGTGGGTTTCCTACCTACTGCTTCCAATAACCTCAGTGGAACCACCATTTGAAGTAACAATAATAAACATTAAAGGTGGGTGTTGCATTCCCCATTTTAGAGATAAAGGGGGCTTAGAGAAGTTAGGTAAACTGTCCAAGGTCACAGAAGCTTGGCTTCCCTGACTGCAAACCGCAAGTTCTTCTCTATGAAGAATGCCCTTTGCTCTTCAAGGTGTGATCCCAGGATCAGCATCTGCACCACTTGCAAGCTGGCGGGAGATGCAGAATCTCAGCCCCACTGAGCTCAGGCTCCCTGAGTCAGAATCTTCATTTCAACACGCTGCA
>NW_025798364.1:0-3209 GCF_021613505.1 Equus quagga | reverse complement strand
GGAAACTGTCAGGTGAGATGGAAGCGATTCTGCTGGAACTGGAAGTCAGGCTTCCTGGACAGTTAGTGGGAAACTGAGCTTAGAACAAGATTAGTGGTAACAGGTGGATCTGCAGGCAGCACGTGCAGAGCTGTGAAGATTAGAGCAGTGAGGCTGACATTCGTGGACAATAGAACTCACATTCTCCACAGCAGATGCCGTTTGACATCTGCCTTTTTCAAATTTTTTTGGAATTTTACTGTAGCAAAAACAACATGAGATCTACCCTCTTAACAGATTTTTAAGTGTCTAATACAGTATTGTTACGTACAGGCCCAGTGTTGTACAGCACATCTCTAGAATTTATTCACCCTGGGTAACTGAAATTTTATATCCATTGATTAGCAACTCTGCATTTTCCCCTCCCTGAAGCCCCTGGAAACCACCATTCTATTCTTTGCTTTTATGAGTTGACTCTGTCAGATGCCTCATGCAAGTGGAATCATGCAGTGTTTCCCTTTCTGCGATGGGCTTATTTCACTTAATGTCTGCAGGGTTCATCCGTCTGTTTGCATATTGTAGAATTTCCATTTATTTTAAGGCTGAATAAAGCTCCGTTGTACATATGTGTGTATATATATATATGTATTCACACACATACCATTTTAAAAAGTCCGTTTAGCTCTTGATGCACATTTAGGTTGTTTCCACATCTTGGCTATTGTGAATAGTGTTGCGCTGAACATGGGAGTGTTAATATCTTTTCAATTTCCTGATCTCAATTCTTTTGGATAAATACCCAGAAGTGGGATTGCTGGATCATACGGTAGTTGTATTTTTAGTTGTTTGCATAAACTTCATACTGTTTTTCACAGTGGCTTCACTATTTTGCATTCTCGCCAACAGTGCTCAAGGGTTGCAATTTCTTCCCATCCTCGCCAACACTTGTCCTTTGCCTTTTTGATAGTAGCCATCCTAACAGGTGCAAGGTGATATCTCATGGTGGTTTTGATTTGTATTTCCCTGATGTTTAGTGACATTCATCATTTTTCTTACACCTGTTGGCCATTTGTATGTCTACTTTGGAAAAAACATCTATTCAAGTCTTTAGCCCATTTTTTAATTGGGTTATCAATTTTTTTTTCTATTGAGCTGTAGGAGTTCATTAGACATTTTAGAAAATAATCCTTTATCAGATATATGGTTTGCAAATATTTTCTCCCATTCCATATGTTGCCTTTTCACTCTCTTGATGGTTTCCTTTGCTGTGCACAAGCTTTTTAGTTTGATACAGTCCCACTAGCCTAGTTTTGCTTTTGTTGCCTGTGCTTTTGGTGTCTGTGAAATCATTACTAAGACCAATGTCATGAAGCCTTCCCCCTTTGTTTTCTTCTAAGAGTTTTACAGTTTCAGGTCTTATGTTTGAGTCTTTAATTCATTTCAAGTTGGTTTTTGTTTATGGTGTATGATAACGGTCCAATGTCATTCTTTCACGTGTAGGTGTCCAGTTTTCCCACATCATTTGTTGGAGACACTCTTCTTTCCTCGTTGTGTATTCTTGGCATTCTTGTTGAAGATCAGTTGACCATATACATGTGGATTTGTTTCTGGGCGCTCTATTCTGTTCCATTGGTCTATATGTCTATCTTTATGCTAGTACCATTCTGTTTTAATTACTGCAGCTTTGTAATATATTTTGAAATCAGGAAGTGCTATGCCTCTAGCTTTGTTAATCTTTTTCAAGATTAGTTGGCTACTCAGGTACTTTTGTGGTTCCATAAGAATTTTAGAGTTGTTTTTTCTGTTGTTTTAAAAAATGCTATGGAGATTTTGATAGATATTGCTTTGACCCTGTAGATCTCTTTGGGTAGTATGGACATTTTAACAATATTGAGTCTTCCTGTCCGTGAAGAAGGATGTCATGGATTTCCATTTGTTTGTGTCTTATTTAGTTTCTTTCATCAGTTTTATAGTGTTCAGAGTATAAAATCTTTCACTTTTTTAGGTAAGTTTATTCCTAAGTATTTTACTCTTTTTGATGGTATTGTAAATGGGATTGTTTTCCTAATTTCCTTTTCACAGTTTGTTATTAGTGTATAGAAACACAACTGATTTTTGTATGCTGATTTTGTATCCTGCAACTTTACTGAGTTCATTTATTAGTTCCAACAGTTGTTTTGTGTGCAGAGTCTTAAGGGTTTTTCTATATATAATATCATATCATCTGCAAACAGGGACAATTTTGCTTCCTCCTTTCTGATTTGGATGACTTTTTTCTTTCTTGCTAATTGTTCTGGCTAGGACATCCTATACTATATTAAAAGGAAGTGGTAAGAGAGGTTATCCTTGCCTTCTTCTGAATCTTGGTGGAAAAGCTCTCAGTTTTTCATTGCTGAGTATGCTGTTAGCCACGGGCTTCCCACATATGGCTTTTATTATTTTGAGGTAATTTCCCCTGAATCATAGTTTGTTGAGAGTTTTTATCATGAAAGGTATTGAATTTTTATCAAACACTTTTCCTACATCTATTGGGATGATCATGTGGTTTTTATCCTGCATTCTGTTGAAGTGGTGTATTACATTAATTGATTTTCATATGTCAAAGCATCCTTGCATTCCAGGGATAAATCCCACTTGGTCATGGTGTAGGATTGTTTTAATGTTCTGGTGAATCCAGTTTGTTAGTATTTTGTTGAAGATTTTTTTATCTGTGTTCATCAGGGCTATTGGCCTGTAGTTTTCTTGTGCTGTCTTTGTCTGGCTTTGGTATCAGGGTAATGCTGATCTTGTAAAATGATTTTGGAAGTGTTCCCTTTTCTTCAATTTTTTGGGACAGTTTGAGAATGATTGGCATTAATTCTTCATTAAGTGTTTGGTAGAATTCACGAGTGAAGCCGTCTGGATCTGGGCTTTTCTTTGTTGGAAGATTTTTGATTACTGATTCAACTTCCTTACTAGTTATAGGTCTGTTCAGCCTTTCTGTTTCTTCATGATTCAGTTTTGGTAGGTTGTACATCTCTAGAAATTTATCCATTTCTTCTAGGTTATCCAGTTTGTTGGCTATAACTGTTCATAGTAGTCTCATAATGCTTTTTATTTCTGTGGTATTGGTTGCAATGTCTTCTCTTTCATTTCTGATTTTATTGATTTGAGTCTTCTCTCTTTTTTTCTCAGTTAGTCTAGCTAAAGCTTTGTCAATTTTGTTTATCTTTTCAAAACACCAACTTTAA
>NW_025798363.1:0-3209 GCF_021613505.1 Equus quagga | reverse complement strand
TTAAAGTTGGTGTTTTGAAAAGATAAACAAAATTGACAAAGCTTTAGCTAGACTAACTGAGAAAAAAAGAGAGAAGACTCAAATCAATAAAATCAGAAATGAAAGAGAAGACATTGCAACCAATACCACAGAAATAAAAAGCATTATGAGACTACTATGAACAGTTATAGCCAACAAACTGGATAACCTAGAAGAAATGGATAAATTTCTAGAGATGTACAACCTACCAAAACTGAATCATGAAGAAACAGAAAGGCTGAACAGACCTATAACTAGTAAGGAAGTTGAATCAGTAATCAAAAATCTTCCAACAAAGAAAAGCCCAGATCCAGACGGCTTCACTCGTGAATTCTACCAAACACTTAATGAAGAATTAATGCCAATCATTCTCAAACTGTCCCAAAAAATTGAAGAAAAGGGAACACTTCCAAAATCATTTTACAAGATCAGCATTACCCTGATACCAAAGCCAGACAAAGACAGCACAAGAAAACTACAGGCCAATAGCCCTGATGAACACAGATAAAAAAATCTTCAACAAAATACTAACAAACTGGATTCACCAGAACATTAAAACAATCCTACACCATGACCAAGTGGGATTTATCCCTGGAATGCAAGGATGCTTTGACATATGAAAATCAATTAATGTAATACACCACTTCAACAGAATGCAGGATAAAAACCACATGATCATCCCAATAGATGTAGGAAAAGTGTTTGATAAAAATTCAATACCTTTCATGATAAAAACTCTCAACAAACTATGATTCAGGGGAAATTACCTCAAAATAATAAAAGCCATATGTGGGAAGCCCGTGGCTAACAGCATACTCAGCAATGAAAAACTGAGAGCTTTTCCACCAAGATTCAGAAGAAGGCAAGGATAACCTCTCTTACCACTTCCTTTTAATATAGTATAGGATGTCCTAGCCAGAACAATTAGCAAGAAAGAAAAAAGTCATCCAAATCAGAAAGGAGGAAGCAAAATTGTCCCTGTTTGCAGATGATATGATATTATATATAGAAAAACCCTTAAGACTCTGCACACAAAACAACTGTTGGAACTAATAAATGAACTCAGTAAAGTTGCAGGATACAAAATCAGCATACAAAAATCAGTTGTGTTTCTATACACTAATAACAAACTGTGAAAAGGAAATTAGGAAAACAATCCCATTTACAATACCATCAAAAAGAGTAAAATACTTAGGAATAAACTTACCTAAAAAAGTGAAAGATTTTATACTCTGAACACTATAAAACTGATGAAAGAAACTAAATAAGACACAAACAAATGGAAATCCATGACATCCTTCTTCACGGACAGGAAGACTCAATATTGTTAAAATGTCCATACTACCCAAAGAGATCTACAGGGTCAAAGCAATATCTATCAAAATCTCCATAGCATTTTTTAAAACAACAGAAAAAACAACTCTAAAATTCTTATGGAACCACAAAAGTACCTGAGTAGCCAACTAATCTTGAAAAAGATTAACAAAGCTAGAGGCATAGCACTTCCTGATTTCAAAATATATTACAAAGCTGCAGTAATTAAAACAGAATGGTACTAGCATAAAGATAGACATATAGACCAATGGAACAGAATAGAGCGCCCAGAAACAAATCCACATGTATATGGTCAACTGATCTTCAACAAGAATGCCAAGAATACACAACGAGGAAAGAAGAGTGTCTCCAACAAATGATGTGGGAAAACTGGACACCTACACGTGAAAGAATGACATTGGACCGTTATCATACACCATAAACAAAAACCAACTTGAAATGAATTAAAGACTCAAACATAAGACCTGAAACTGTAAAACTCTTAGAAGAAAACAAAGGGGGAAGGCTTCATGACATTGGTCTTAGTAATGATTTCACAGACACCAAAAGCACAGGCAACAAAAGCAAAACTAGGCTAGTGGGACTGTATCAAACTAAAAAGCTTGTGCACAGCAAAGGAAACCATCAAGAGAGTGAAAAGGCAACATATGGAATGGGAGAAAATATTTGCAAACCATATATCTGATAAAGGATTATTTTCTAAAATGTCTAATGAACTCCTACAGCTCAATAGAAAAAAAAATTGATAACCCAATTAAAAAATGGGCTAAAGACTTGAATAGATGTTTTTTCCAAAGTAGACATACAAATGGCCAACAGGTGTAAGAAAAATGATGAATGTCACTAAACATCAGGGAAATACAAATCAAAACCACCATGAGATATCACCTTGCACCTGTTAGGATGGCTACTATCAAAAAGGCAAAGGACAAGTGTTGGCGAGGATGGGAAGAAATTGCAACCCTTGAGCACTGTTGGCGAGAATGCAAAATAGTGAAGCCACTGTGAAAAACAGTATGAAGTTTATGCAAACAACTAAAAATACAACTACCGTATGATCCAGCAATCCCACTTCTGGGTATTTATCCAAAAGAATTGAGATCAGGAAATTGAAAAGATATTAACACTCCCATGTTCAGCGCAACACTATTCACAATAGCCAAGATGTGGAAACAACCTAAATGTGCATCAAGAGCTAAACGGACTTTTTAAAATGGTATGTGTGTGAATACATATATATATATACACACATATGTACAACGGAGCTTTATTCAGCCTTAAAATAAATGGAAATTCTACAATATGCAAACAGACGGATGAACCCTGCAGACATTAAGTGAAATAAGCCCATCGCAGAAAGGGAAACACTGCATGATTCCACTTGCATGAGGCATCTGACAGAGTCAACTCATAAAAGCAAAGAATAGAATGGTGGTTTCCAGGGGCTTCAGGGAGGGGAAAATGCAGAGTTGCTAATCAATGGATATAAAATTTCAGTTACCCAGGGTGAATAAATTCTAGAGATGTGCTGTACAACACTGGGCCTGTACGTAACAATACTGTATTAGACACTTAAAAATCTGTTAAGAGGGTAGATCTCATGTTGTTTTTGCTACAGTAAAATTCCAAAAAAATTTGAAAAAGGCAGATGTCAAACGGCATCTGCTGTGGAGAATGTGAGTTCTATTGTCCACGAATGTCAGCCTCACTGCTCTAATCTTCACAGCTCTGCACGTGCTGCCTGCAGATCCACCTGTTACCACTAATCTTGTTCTAAGCTCAGTTTCCCACTAACTGTCCAGGAAGCCTGACTTCCAGTTCCAGCAGAATCGCTTCCATCTCACCTGACAGTTTCC
>NW_025798362.1:0-3209 GCF_021613505.1 Equus quagga | reverse complement strand
GGAAACTGTCAGGTGAGATGGAAGCGATTCTGCTGGAACTGGAAGTCAGGCTTCCTGGACAGTTAGTGGGAAACTGAGGTTAGAACAAGATTAGTGGTAACAGGTGGATCTGCAGGCAGCACGTGCAGAGCTGTGAAGATTAGAGCAGTGAGGCTGACATTCGTGGACAATAGAACTCACATTCTCCACAGCAGATGCCGTTTGACATCTGCCTTTTTCAAATTTTTTTGGAATTTTACTGTAGCAAAAACAACATGAGATCTACCCTCTTAACAGATTTTTAAGTGTCTAATACAGTATTGTTACGTACAGGCCCAGTGTTGTACAGCACATCTCTAGAATTTATTCACCCTGGGTAACTGAAATTTTATATCCATTGATTAGCAACTCTGCATTTTCCCCTCCCTGAAGCCCCTGGAAACCACCATTCTATTCTTTGCTTTTATGAGTTGACTCTGTCAGATGCCTCATGCAAGTGGAATCATGCAGTGTTTCCCTTTCTGCGATGGGCTTATTTCACTTAATGTCTGCAGGGTTCATCCGTCTGTTTGCATATTGTAGAATTTCCATTTATTTTAAGGCTGAATAAAGCTCCGTTGTACATATGTGTGTATATATATATATGTATTCACACACATACCATTTTAAAAAGTCCGTTTAGCTCTTGATGCACATTTAGGTTGTTTCCACATCTTGGCTATTGTGAATAGTGTTGCGCTGAACATGGGAGTGTTAATATCTTTTCAATTTCCTGATCTCAATTCTTTTGGATAAATACCCAGAAGTGGGATTGCTGGATCATACGGTAGTTGTATTTTTAGTTGTTTGCATAAACTTCATACTGTTTTTCACAGTGGCTTCACTATTTTGCATTCTCGCCAACAGTGCTCAAGGGTTGCAATTTCTTCCCATCCTCGCCAACACTTGTCCTTTGCCTTTTTGATAGTAGCCATCCTAACAGGTGCAAGGTGATATCTCATGGTGGTTTTGATTTGTATTTCCCTGATGTTTAGTGACATTCATCATTTTTCTTACACCTGTTGGCCATTTGTATGTCTACTTTGGAAAAAACATCTATTCAAGTCTTTAGCCCATTTTTTAATTGGGTTATCAATTTTTTTTTCTATTGAGCTGTAGGAGTTCATTAGACATTTTAGAAAATAATCCTTTATCAGATATATGGTTTGCAAATATTTTCTCCCATTCCATATGTTGCCTTTTCACTCTCTTGATGGTTTCCTTTGCTGTGCACAAGCTTTTTAGTTTGATACAGTCCCACTAGCCTAGTTTTGCTTTTGTTGCCTGTGCTTTTGGTGTCTGTGAAATCATTACTAAGACCAATGTCATGAAGCCTTCCCCCTTTGTTTTCTTCTAAGAGTTTTACAGTTTCAGGTCTTATGTTTGAGTCTTTAATTCATTTCAAGTTGGTTTTTGTTTATGGTGTATGATAACGGTCCAATGTCATTCTTTCACGTGTAGGTGTCCAGTTTTCCCACATCATTTGTTGGAGACACTCTTCTTTCCTCGTTGTGTATTCTTGGCATTCTTGTTGAAGATCAGTTGACCATATACATGTGGATTTGTTTCTGGGCGCTCTATTCTGTTCCATTGGTCTATATGTCTATCTTTATGCTAGTACCATTCTGTTTTAATTACTGCAGCTTTGTAATATATTTTGAAATCAGGAAGTGCTATGCCTCTAGCTTTGTTAATCTTTTTCAAGATTAGTTGGCTACTCAGGTACTTTTGTGGTTCCATAAGAATTTTAGAGTTGTTTTTTCTGTTGTTTTAAAAAATGCTATGGAGATTTTGATAGATATTGCTTTGACCCTGTAGATCTCTTTGGGTAGTATGGACATTTTAACAATATTGAGTCTTCCTGTCCGTGAAGAAGGATGTCATGGATTTCCATTTGTTTGTGTCTTATTTAGTTTCTTTCATCAGTTTTATAGTGTTCAGAGTATAAAATCTTTCACTTTTTTAGGTAAGTTTATTCCTAAGTATTTTACTCTTTTTGATGGTATTGTAAATGGGATTGTTTTCCTAATTTCCTTTTCACAGTTTGTTATTAGTGTATAGAAACACAACTGATTTTTGTATGCTGATTTTGTATCCTGCAACTTTACTGAGTTCATTTATTAGTTCCAACAGTTGTTTTGTGTGCAGAGTCTTAAGGGTTTTTCTATATATAATATCATATCATCTGCAAACAGGGACAATTTTGCTTCCTCCTTTCTGATTTGGATGACTTTTTTCTTTCTTGCTAATTGTTCTGGCTAGGACATCCTATACTATATTAAAAGGAAGTGGTAAGAGAGGTTATCCTTGCCTTCTTCTGAATCTTGGTGGAAAAGCTCTCAGTTTTTCATTGCTGAGTATGCTGTTAGCCACGGGCTTCCCACATATGGCTTTTATTATTTTGAGGTAATTTCCCCTGAATCATAGTTTGTTGAGAGTTTTTATCATGAAAGGTATTGAATTTTTATCAAACACTTTTCCTACATCTATTGGGATGATCATGTGGTTTTTATCCTGCATTCTGTTGAAGTGGTGTATTACATTAATTGATTTTCATATGTCAAAGCATCCTTGCATTCCAGGGATAAATCCCACTTGGTCATGGTGTAGGATTGTTTTAATGTTCTGGTGAATCCAGTTTGTTAGTATTTTGTTGAAGATTTTTTTATCTGTGTTCATCAGGGCTATTGGCCTGTAGTTTTCTTGTGCTGTCTTTGTCTGGCTTTGGTATCAGGGTAATGCTGATCTTGTAAAATGATTTTGGAAGTGTTCCCTTTTCTTCAATTTTTTGGGACAGTTTGAGAATGATTGGCATTAATTCTTCATTAAGTGTTTGGTAGAATTCACGAGTGAAGCCGTCTGGATCTGGGCTTTTCTTTGTTGGAAGATTTTTGATTACTGATTCAACTTCCTTACTAGTTATAGGTCTGTTCAGCCTTTCTGTTTCTTCATGATTCAGTTTTGGTAGGTTGTACATCTCTAGAAATTTATCCATTTCTTCTAGGTTATCCAGTTTGTTGGCTATAACTGTTCATAGTAGTCTCATAATGCTTTTTATTTCTGTGGTATTGGTTGCAATGTCTTCTCTTTCATTTCTGATTTTATTGATTTGAGTCTTCTCTCTTTTTTTCTCAGTTAGTCTAGCTAAAGCTTTGTCAATTTTGTTTATCTTTTCAAAACACCAACTTTAA
>NW_025798361.1:0-2073 GCF_021613505.1 Equus quagga | reverse complement strand
CATTTTTCCATATGTAATTTCCAGAGCCACTGGATGGTTGGAAAGCACAAACAGGAGCAGTTAGAGGAGCAAACTTCTCAAGTTCTCCTTTGGAAAGTAATAGAAAATAGCACGTTTTCTAGCAATATTTTTTATCTTTTACTTCCAAATAATGCTATGCAATGTTTACTAAAGTTTTCTAATAGAGTTGGGTTAGGAGTTGAAAATACAAAAAAGCTAGATTTTTCTGAAAGTAGAAAGATAAATAAAGGCCTAATTTTAGAAAATTTTACTAAGGACTTGGTTTAAAAGACCTTCTCTTTCTTTCATTAATGAGTACTCTAACTTCCCACACAGAATTTAAAACTTAATTGTCCCCCATGAAATACTTCCAGTAATCTCGGGGAACCAAATATCCATGCAATAAGGACAAAAATGTTTTTAAACAACTTTTACCTTACGCCAACCGTTTTATTGGAGTTAACTGAGAGGAGGACGCGCACTGGCCCCTTAGTGTGACTGAGTTTAAGCCCCTTGTAAACAGGACGCCTGTGCTCTCCCCATTCCAGGCAGTCCTCAGCCTCTCCTGCCTTCCCTCTGCCCGGCAGAGTGGAGTGTGGCCTGCTCAGTGTTGTGATTCATCTTTATTTAACCTGAGTAGGAGTCAGTTATGAATTTTTTAAAAGTTGGTTTTTTAAGACACTAAAATAAAGTCCTGTTTTCAGTTAAGCCTACAATATAAAGACAAACAAAAACATTGTGTGTGTGTGTGTGTGTGTGTGTGTATTTGCCCTGGGGATTGGGAGGTGGGGAGTGGGGAAGCAAATGAGAGGAATCTTTCAAGGCCAACCATTGGAAGCAGGAGTCTTTTTCTCTCCTTAGAGACCTAATTTGAACCAATATAACATTGTTGCTTTAAAGAAAGTCTAGGTTGGGGGACTGGTCCAGTGGCGCAGAAGTTGAGTTCACATGTTCCACTTCAGCGGCCTGAGGTTCACCAGTTCGGATCCTGGGTGTGGACCTTCGCACTGCTTAGCAAGTCACGCTGTGGCAGGAGTCCCACATATAAAGTAGAGGAAGGTGGGCATGGATGTTAGCTCAGGGCCAGTCTTCTTCAGCAAAAAGAGGAGGATTGGTGGCAGATGTTAGCTCAGGGCTAGTCTTCCTCAACAACAACAAAAAAATCTAGGCTGGGACTGACCAGTGGCATAGTGGTTAACTTGACATGCTCCACTTCTGTGGCCCAGGGTTCACTGGTTTGGATCCCAGACGTGGACCTACTCACCACTTATCAAGCCATGCTGAGGCAGATGTCCCACATATAAAATAGAAGAATATGGGCACAGATATTAGCCCAGGGACAATCTTCCTCAGCAAAAAAAAAAAATGGGAGGATTGGCGGAGGATGTTAGTACAGGACTAATCTTCCTCAAAAAAATAAAAGTCTAGGTTCATTTATTGCTATTTTGTTTTCAATATAAAACCTGACTATGTATAAAACTACTAATACTGCTCAATTCAAAGATTAAAGTATAAAAAGTAGGCAAAGACAAATTAATTAAATTTGAAAAATTGTTCAAGTCATAGAGCAACAGCCTGTGGAAGACAGTCTCAGAAGTTAAAAATAACCTCTGACTTTAGGGAATATGCTGGCTGCCCCTCACCAAGTGTTCTAGTAACTCGCCCTGGGTGTTCTTTGTTCGTGCTTTGATATTCTTTCACTAGACTTCTCCGCTGTAAAATAGGAGTCAATATTTTTCCTAGTTCCAAAGACTTATTTCTAAAGTCCTGACATGCTTCAAGTGACATATTAATCAAACTCTTTGTAATCACGCAGACAGTTACGTGTAAAGGGGCAGGTGAGCTTGAAGCCAAATTCTTTCTTAAAATCTCTCCCTCTGCTGTCATCCTTTTGTTGCTGTCTATGAGTCAAAGGCTTTGAATTCTATTTACAGATCCTGGAATTCTCCTTCCGTCTCCCCTGCCATTCTGCTTGGTCCCCTGTGGTTATGAATTTGAGCATGAAAATAACTATATTCATGCTGTTGTTCACAGAAAAATTTACTTATGTGAAAGCAGAAGCTACATAAAAAT
>NW_025798360.1:0-2073 GCF_021613505.1 Equus quagga | reverse complement strand
ATTTTTATGTAGCTTCTGCTTTCACATAAGTAAATTTTTCTGTGAACAACAGCATGAATATAGTTATTTTCATGCTCAAATTCATAACCACAGGGGACCAAGCAGAATGGCAGGGGAGACGGAAGGAGAATTCCAGGATCTGTAAATAGAATTCAAAGCCTTTGACTCATAGACAGCAACAAAAGGATGACAGCAGAGGGAGAGATTTTAAGAAAGAATTTGGCTTCAAGCTCACCTGCCCCTTTACACGTAACTGTCTGCGTGATTACAAAGAGTTTGATTAATATGTCACTTGAAGCATGTCAGGACTTTAGAAATAAGTCTTTGGAACTAGGAAAAATATTGACTCCTATTTTACAGCGGAGAAGTCTAGTGAAAGAATATCAAAGCACGAACAAAGAACACCCAGGGCGAGTTACTAGAACACTTGGTGAGGGGCAGCCAGCATATTCCCTAAAGTCAGAGGTTATTTTTAACTTCTGAGACTGTCTTCCACAGGCTGTTGCTCTATGACTTGAACAATTTTTCAAATTTAATTAATTTGTCTTTGCCTACTTTTTATACTTTAATCTTTGAATTGAGCAGTATTAGTAGTTTTATACATAGTCAGGTTTTATATTGAAAACAAAATAGCAATAAATGAACCTAGACTTTTATTTTTTTGAGGAAGATTAGTCCTGTACTAACATCCTCCGCCAATCCTCCCATTTTTTTTTTTTGCTGAGGAAGATTGTCCCTGGGCTAATATCTGTGCCCATATTCTTCTATTTTATATGTGGGACATCTGCCTCAGCATGGCTTGATAAGTGGTGAGTAGGTCCACGTCTGGGATCCAAACCAGTGAACCCTGGGCCACAGAAGTGGAGCATGTCAAGTTAACCACTATGCCACTGGTCAGTCCCAGCCTAGATTTTTTTGTTGTTGTTGAGGAAGACTAGCCCTGAGCTAACATCTGCCACCAATCCTCCTCTTTTTGCTGAAGAAGACTGGCCCTGAGCTAACATCCATGCCCACCTTCCTCTACTTTATATGTGGGACTCCTGCCACAGCGTGACTTGCTAAGCAGTGCGAAGGTCCACACCCAGGATCCGAACTGGTGAACCTCAGGCCGCTGAAGTGGAACATGTGAACTCAACTTCTGCGCCACTGGACCAGTCCCCCAACCTAGACTTTCTTTAAAGCAACAATGTTATATTGGTTCAAATTAGGTCTCTAAGGAGAGAAAAAGACTCCTGCTTCCAATGGTTGGCCTTGAAAGATTCCTCTCATTTGCTTCCCCACTCCCCACCTCCCAATCCCCAGGGCAAATACACACACACACACACACACACACACAATGTTTTTGTTTGTCTTTATATTGTAGGCTTAACTGAAAACAGGACTTTATTTTAGTGTCTTAAAAAACCAACTTTTAAAAAATTCATAACTGACTCCTACTCAGGTTAAATAAAGATGAATCACAACACTGAGCAGGCCACACTCCACTCTGCCGGGCAGAGGGAAGGCAGGAGAGGCTGAGGACTGCCTGGAATGGGGAGAGCACAGGCGTCCTGTTTACAAGGGGCTTAAACTCAGTCACACTAAGGGGCCAGTGCGCGTCCTCCTCTCAGTTAACTCCAATAAAACGGTTGGCGTAAGGTAAAAGTTGTTTAAAAACATTTTTGTCCTTATTGCATGGATATTTGGTTCCCCGAGATTACTGGAAGTATTTCATGGGGGACAATTAAGTTTTAAATTCTGTGTGGGAAGTTAGAGTACTCATTAATGAAAGAAAGAGAAGGTCTTTTAAACCAAGTCCTTAGTAAAATTTTCTAAAATTAGGCCTTTATTTATCTTTCTACTTTCAGAAAAATCTAGCTTTTTTGTATTTTCAACTCCTAACCCAACTCTATTAGAAAACTTTAGTAAACATTGCATAGCATTATTTGGAAGTAAAAGATAAAAAATATTGCTAGAAAACGTGCTATTTTCTATTACTTTCCAAAGGAGAACTTGAGAAGTTTGCTCCTCTAACTGCTCCTGTTTGTGCTTTCCAACCATCCAGTGGCTCTGGAAATTACATATGGAAAAATG
>NW_025798359.1:0-12459 GCF_021613505.1 Equus quagga | reverse complement strand
TTAAACAAGTCAGAGAATCTTTAGCTAGTCCATATAGAAGAAAAGACGAAATGTGTTCACTGTGGGAAGAAATGTGGTTTTTGCACCATAGAGGAAGGGAGGTCATATCATAGATATTAGTGAAAAGAAGAGAAAGCTTAAAGTCCTGTATTTCTCTGTAAGGCATGGTCTTTTTCAGTCCAATGACTCTTCTAGACTTTTGGTTTGGGACACCAGATGGCATATCCTAAAGGCAAAACCTCATGAAAGAGGTTATCTGGAGCAAACATTGGTTCATTATACCTATGTTATTGTTGAAACAACTGTGTCCTGAGAGGTTCAGTTATGGATTTAGGATCCCCAGGGAGTTAATGCAGAGCCAAAATTATAATCCAGGTTATTCAGTTTTGATTCCACTTGCTGGCCACTTTATAGATGATGCAGATGTTTTTCTTAAATCACCATTCCCTCAGAACATCTGATGAGGTTTATGAAAAACACACATATACACATATCAACAAAATTGCTTCAAGATATCAACCCCTTTTTCATAACACCACAGTCAATAGAGCTAACTAACTTACAGTTTTAATATTTTTAGACAAAAAAAGAGATTAGGTTGAATTCTTATTTTTTAAATAGGAGGAAAATGTTATAGTAGAAACATTACTAAGTATAATCCCTTAGTAGAAAATAGGTCTTGCACTAATAAAGGAATCAATTTTTGTACAAAATATAATTGAAAATTAGCTGAAAAGGGCAATCAGAAAGGAAAATAAAAGCCTCTGGGACCAACCCAGTGGTGTAGCAGTTAAGTTCGCACACTCTACCTTGGTCACCTGGGGTTCATGGGTTCAGATCCTGAATGCGGACCTACACATTGCTCATCAAGCCCTGCTATGGTGGCGTCCCATATACAAAAATAAAGGAATATTGGCACAGATGGTAGCTCAGGGACAATCTTCCTTAAGCAAAAAGACAAAGATTGGCAATGGATGTTATCTTAGGGACAGTCTTCCTCATGAAAAAAAAGGCTGAAGTGGTAACTCTGTTTTTACATAATATTTCTTGATATTTATAGTGAATATTATATCATTAAAAATCCCTCTGAGTGATGTCCGCATAATGGCAGAGTGAGTTCTTCCCTCAGTCTCTTCCCTTTAGTTACAAGTAAATGGACATTCATTAACCAGCAGAAGACTTTCTACACAGCCCAACAGGATTTTTTTTTTTTTTTTAGAATGAACACATGCTAAAGATTTATTAACTAAAAATGTATTAACTAAATGTGAAGAGTTAGCTAAAGACTTATTAACTCATTAATTATCGAATTAGCAAGATAATAAAGCTGTTTAAAGAGTATTTTGAAGAACTGAGTAGGGGCCGGCTCTGTGGCCAAGTGGTTAAGTTCACATGCTCCACTTCGGTGGCCTGGGATTTCGCTGGTTCGGATCCTGGGTGTAGACATGGCACCGCTCATCAGGCCATGCTGAGGCGGCATCCCACATGCCACAACCAGAAGGACCTGCAACTAAAAATAAACAACTATGTACCGGGGGGGCTTTGGGAGAAAAAGGAAAAATAAAATCTTTAAAAAAAAAGAACTGGGTAGTTATAGGGATTTAAGAAGAATTTTAGAATAAGACTGATCTATAGGGCAGTAAAAAAATGTAACCTTGGGGGCTGTCTTTTCTACCTGACAGAAATTATTTGCATTTCCACTGTATCTACCTTCAAGTTAATACCTAATTCCACAAAGTCTAAGATCTTAATTCATGTACAAGTCATACAAAAAGGTCTGTTCAAAAGTCAAACAAAGGAACGTTACCCTAGATAATGAAATAATCCATGAGCGGGCTGGTTAAACGATGCCCCAGTGTGACACTAAAGCACACACTGCACTCTGCCTTACAGCCAACCAACAGGATTTTTGAGAGATCTACACATCTGAAGGTGGATTGACTGGATCTCTGGGAGGCAGTGGAATTAAGTAAGCTCACCCCCTTCCCCTCCCCAGTGGCAGCAAGACAGTTCATGGATCCTCACACAGCATCTACTCACAACTGTAAGAGAATGTAGGGACAACCTGGCATGCGCAGATGCTTTTGGAGTTGCAGCCCAGCCTGCAGGATTGCCCAATGTGCCGTGGTGACCCCACCCATGGGAATGCTCTACAGCAAGTGGCATGGCTCAGCCTCCAAAGAGATTGAAACTCTAAGCAAAAAAACAAACAAAACTTCTGGATATGAAGAACACACTTAATGAGACTTTAAAAAATCTAGAGTCCTTAATAAATAGAGCTGACGTTATAGAGGATAGAATTAGTGATTTAGAGGATAGAAATATAGAAATGCTTCAGGTGGAGGAGGAGAGAGAACTAAGATTTTTTAAAAATGGGGAAATTCTTCAAGAAATGTCCAACTCAATTAGGAAAAGCAACATAAAGTTAAAGGTATTCCAGACAGAATGGGGAAATTCTTCAAGAAATGTCCAGCTCAATTAGGAAAAGCAATATACAGTTAAAGGTATTCCAGACAGAGAAGAGAGGGAGAAAGGAGCAGAGAGCTCATTCAAAGAAATAATAGCTGAGAACTTCCCAAATCTGGCGAAGTACATGCAGCCAAAAGAACTCCTAATTACATCAGTGCATAAAGACCTTCTCCCAGGCGTGTACTATTAAAACTGGCAAAAGTAAATGATAAAGAAAAAATATTGAGGGCTGCAAGGCAGAAGAAAATAACTTACAGAGGAATCCCTATCAGGCTTTAAGTGGATTTCTTGGCAGAAACCCTATACACTAGGAGAAAATGGAATGATATATTCAAAATGCTAAAGAACAAAAACTTTCAAGCCATTTATGATAAAAACTCTGAACAAAATGGGCATAGAAGGAAACTACCTCAATATAATAAAGGCCATATACGACAAACCCATAGCTAACATCATACTCAATGGGCAAAAACTGAATGCCATCCCCCTGAAAACGGGAACGAGACAAGGATGCCCTCTATCACCACTCTTATTTAACATAGTACTGGAGGTCCTGGCCAGAGCAATCAGGCAAGAAAAAGGAATAAAAGGAATCCAAATAGGGAGGGAAGAAGTGAAACTCTCGCTGTTTGCAGACAACATGATCTTATATATAGAAAACCCCAAAGAATCCATTTGAAAACTGTTAGAAGTAATTAACAACTACAGCAAAGTTGCAAGGTATAAAATCAATTTGTATAAATCAGTAGCATTTCTATACTCCAGTAATGAACCAACAGAAAAAGAACTCTAGAATACAATACCATTCACAATCACAACAAAAAGAATAAAATACCTTGGGGTAAGTTTAACTAAGGAAGTGAAGGACCTATATAATGAAAATTACAAGGCCTTTCTAAGAGAATTGGATGACGACATAAGATGGAAAGACATTCCATGTACATGGATTGGAAGAATAAACATAGTTAAAATGTCCGTTCTGCCTAAAGCAATCTACAGATTCACCGCCATCCCAATCAGAATCCCAATGACATTCTTTACAGAATTAGAACAAAGAATCCTAAAATTCATATGGGGCAACAAAAGACCCCGAATTTCTAAAGCAATCCTGAGGAAAAAGAAGAAAACGGGAGGCATCACAATCCCTGACTTCAAAACATACTACAAAACTACAGTAATCAAAACAGCATGGTACTAGTACAAAAACAGGTGCACAGATCAATGGAACAGAATTGAAAGCCCAGAAATAAAACCACACATCTATGGACAGCTTATCTTTGACAAATGAGCTGAGGGCATACAATGGAGAAAAGAAAGTCTTTTCAACAAATGGTGCTGGGAAGACTGGAAGGCCACATGTAAAAGAATGAAAATTGACCATTCTTTTTCACCATTCACCAAAATAAACTCAAAATGGATCAAAGACCTAAAGGTGAGACCTGAAACCATAAGGCTTCTGGAAGAAAATGTAGGCAGTACACTCTTTGACATCAGTATTAAAAGGATCTTTTTGGACACCATGCCTTCTCAGAGAAGGGAAACAATAGAAAGAATAAACAAATGGGACTTCATCAGATTAAAGAACTTCTTCAAGACAAATGAAAACAGGATTGAAACAAAAAAAAACAGCCCACTAACTGGGAAAAAATATTTGCAAGTCATATATCTGACAAGGGCTTAATATCCATAATATATAAAGAACTCTCGCAACTCAACAACAAAACATCAAACAACCCAATCAAAAAATGGGCTGGAGACATGAACAGACATTTCTCCAAAGAAGATGTACTGATGGCCAATAGGCACATGAAAAGATGCTCATCATTGCTGATCATCAGGGAAATGCAAATCAAAACTACACTAAGATATCACCTTACACCCGTTAGAATGACAAAAATATCTAAAACTAATACCAACAAATGTTGGAGAGCTTGCAGAGAAAAAGGAACCCTCATACACTGCTGGTGGGAATGCAAACTGGTGCAGCCACTGTGGAAAACAGTATGGAGATTCCTCACAAAATTAAAAATAGGACTACCATACGATCCAGCCATCCCACTACTGGGTATTTATCCAAAGAGCTTGAAGTCAGCAATCCCAAAAGTCCTATGCACCCCAATGTTTATTGCAGCACTGTTTACAATAGCCAAGACGTGGAAGCAACCTAAGTGTCCAGCAACAGACGAATGGATAAAGAAGATGTGGTACATATATGCAATGGAATACTACTCAGCTGCAAAACAGAACAAAATCATTCCATTTGCAATAACATGGATGGACCTTGAGAGAATTATGTTGAGTGAAATAAGCCAGCAAGAGAAGGATAATCTGTGTATGACTCCACTCATATGAGGAATTTAAAATTATGGACTAAGAACAGTTTAGTAGATACCAGGGGAAAGGGGGGTTGGGGGGTGGGCACAAAGGGTGAAGTGGTGCACCTACAACACGAATGACAAACATTAATGTACAACTGAAATTTCATAAGATTGTAACCTATCAATAACTCAATAAAAAAAAAAAAAGAACAAAAACTTTCAGCCAAGAATACTCTATCCAGAAAAACTATCCTTCAGAGATGAGGGAGGAATAAAAGCTTTCCCAGGGTAACAAAAGCTGAGAGAGTTCATTGCCACTAGACCTCCCTTACAAGAAATAATGAAAGAATCCCTCATACCTGTAACAAAAAGGCAAAGGATTACAAAACAAGGAGATAAATGGAATCTGAACATTCCAGCTCTATGTCAGAATAGGTCACTAAACATTTAATTATAACGTAAAAGACAAGGGAAGGAAAGCATCAAAAATAACCTTAACACTTTAATTTAGTCACAAACTCACAACACAGAATGGAAGAATTTCTGCAATGAAAAGTCAAAAGGAGAAGAGGAAAGAGATGGAACTTGCTTATGCTAATGGAGGAAAGATGCTATCTTAAAATTGACCATCTCATGAGATCTTTTATGCAAACCTCATGATAACTACTAAAGAATAAATCACAGCATAGCACAAATCATAAACAAAGATAAAACCATGACAGAAACCCACCAAACTGAAATGGCAGTCAGAAATACAAGAGAAAAAACAATGGAAATATAGAATTACTGGAAACAAGAGATAAAATGGCAGTACTAAGCCTTCATATATCAATAATCATTCTAAAATTAAATGGATTAAATTCTCTAATGAAAAGACACAGAATGGTTGGATGGATTAAAAATCAAGACCTAACAATATAATGCCTCCAGAAAACACATCTAAGCTCTAGGCTCAATGTGAGAGGATGGAAGATGATACTCCAAGCAAATGGCAAATAAAAGAAAGGTGTTGCCATACTTATGTCAGACAAAGCATACTTCAAGTTAAAAGAGACAATGAGAGACAAGGAGGGGCAATATGTAATAAAAGGGGCATTCTGCCAAAAGAGAATAACACTTATGAATATATATGCACCTAACAAAGATGCGCCAGAGTATATAAAGCAACTGTTAACAGACCTAAAGAGAGAAATTGACAGCAACACAATAATAGTAAGGGACCATAACACCCCTCTTACATCGATTGATAGATCATCCAGACAGAAAGTCAACAAGGAAATAGTGGCCTGAAACAAAATACTACATCAGATAGACTTAATAGATGTATATAGAACATTCCATCCAAAACCAGCAGAATACACATTGTTTGTAAGAGCACATGGAACATTGTCAAGGACAGACTATATGTTGGGAAACAAGGCAAGCCTCAATAAATTTAAAACAATTGAAATCATATCAAGCATCTTTTCTGACCACAATGCTATGAAACTAGAAATCACCTACAAGAAAATGCTAGGAAATTCCCAAATATATGGAGACTAACCAACATGATACTTAACAACTCTTGGATCAATGAAGAAATCAAAGGAGATATAAAAAAATAAGAGACAAATGAAAATGAAAACAGAACATACCAACTCTTATGGGATGCAGCAAAAGCTGTCCTAAGAGGGAAATTAATAGCAATACAGGCCTACCTCAACAAACAAGAAAAGTCTCAAATAAGGAATCTTAGTCTACCCCCAACAGATCTAGAAAAAGAAGAACAAACAAAGCCCAAAGTCAACAGAAGGAGGGAAATAATAAAAATTAAGGCAGAAATAAATGAAATAGAGACTAAATAAACAATAGAAAACATCAGTGAAATTAAGAGCTCGTTCTTTGAGAACATAACAAAAGTTGAGAAACCCTTAGCCACACTCACTAAGCAAAAAAGAGAGAAGGCTCAAATAAATAAAATTAGAAATGAAAGAGGAGAAATTACAATGGATACCACAGAAATACAAAAGATTTTAAGAGCATACTATGAAAAACTATATGCCAATAAATCGGACAATCCAGAAGAAATGGATAAATTCTGACTCATACAACCTTCCAAAACTGAACCAAGAAGAAATAGACAATCTGAATAGACCAATCGCAAGTAACAAGATTGAAACAGTAATCAAAAAAACTTCCAAAAATTAAAAGTCCAGGACCAGATGGATCCTCTCAAGAATTCTACCAAACATTCAAAGAATTTAATACCTATTCTTCTCAAACTATTCCAAAAAATTGAAGAAGGTGGAATGCATCCTAACTCATTCTAGGAGGTCAACATTACCCTGATACCAAAAACAGACATGGAAAACACAAAGGAGGAAAATTACAGGCCAGTGTTGCTGATGAACATAGATACAAAAATCCTCAACAAAATATTGACAAATTGACTACAGCAGTACATTAAAAGGATCACACACTATGATAAAGTGGGATTTATACCAGGGACACAGGGATGATTCAACATCCTCAATTCATTCAATGTGATATACCACATTAACAAAATCAGGAATAAAAATCACATGATCATCTCAATAGATAGAAAGCATTTGAGAAGATCCAACATCCACTTATGATAAAAACTCTCAGTAAAACAGGTATAGAAGGAAGGCACCTCAACCTAATAAAGGCCATGTATGACAAACCCACAGCCAACATCATACTTAAGAGTGAAAAACTGAAAGCCATCCCCCTAAGAACAGGAATAAGACAAGGGTTCCCAATCTCACCACTCCTATTCAACATAGTACTGGAGGTTTTGGCCAGAGCAATTAGACAAATAAAAGAAATTAAAAAAAAAAAAAGGAATCCAGATTGGAAAGGAAGAAGTAAAACTCTTGCTGTTTGAAGACTATATGATTCTATATAGAGGGAAACCTAAAGAATATACCAGAAAGCTATTAGAAATAATCAACAACTACAGCAAATTTTCAGGGTACAAAATCAACTTACAAAAAATCAGTTGCATTCCTATACACTAATAATGAACGAGCTGAAAAAGAAGTCAGGAATACAATTCAATTTACCTTCGCAACAAAAAGAATAAAATATCTAGGAATAAATTTAACCAAGGAGGTGAAAGACCTGTACAATGAAAACTATAAGACATTGTTCAAAGAAATTGAACAAGGCATAAAGAAATGGAAAGCTATTCCATGCTCATGAATTGCAAGAATAAACATAGTTAAAATGTCAATATTACCTAAAGCAATCTGCAGATTCAATGCAATCCCAATTAGACTCCCAATGACTTTCTTCATGGAAATAGAACAAAGAATCCTAAAATTTCTATAGAACAACAAAAGACCCCAAATAGCCAAAGGAATCCTGAGAAAAAAGAACAAAGCTGGAGGCATCACAATCCCTGACTTCAAAATATACTACAAAGATGTAGTAATCAAAACAATATGATATTGGCAGAAAAACGGACACACAAATCAATAGAACAGAATTCAAAGCCCAGAAAGAAAACCACACGTCTACGGATAGCTAATTTCAACAAAGGAGCCAGGAACTTACAATGGAGAAAGGAAAGTCTCTTCAATAAACGGTGTTGGGAAAACTGGACAGGCACATGAAAAAGAATGAAAGTAGACCATTGTCTTACACCATACACAAAAATTTGCTCAAAATAGATTAAAGACTTGAATGTAAGACCTGAAATCATAAACTCCTAGAAGAAAATATAGGCAGTACACTCTTTGACATCAGTTTTGGCAGCATCTTTTCGAATACTGTGTCTACTTGCGCATGGGAAACAAAAGAAAAAATAAACAAGTGGGACTACATTAGACTAAAAACCTTCTGCAAGGCAAAGGAAACAATGAACAAAATAAAAGACAATCCATCAACTGGGAGAAAATATTTGCAAATCATATATCTGACAAAAGATTCATTTCCAAAATATATAAAGGACTCATAGGGCCTGGCCCTGTGGCATCGTGGCAATGGATTGGCCGGATCTTAGCTTAGGGCCAATCTTCCTCACCAAAGAAAAAAAAGAACTCATACAACTCAACAACAAAAAACAAAACAACCCAGTCAAAAAATGGGCAGAGGATGTGAACCGACATTTTTCCAAAGAAACTATACAGACAGCCAACAAGCACATGAAAAGATGTTCAATGTCACTAATTATTAGGGAAATGCCAATCAACTACAAATGAGATATCACCTCACACCTGTCAGAATTGCTATAATTAACAGGATGAGAAATAATAAGTGCTGGAGAGGATGTGGAGAAAAGGGAACCCTTTGACGTTGCTGGTGGGAATCAAAACTGGTGCAGTCACTATGGAAAACAGTATGGAGATTTCTCAAAAAATTAAAAATAGGAATACCATATGATCCAGTTATCCCACGACTGGATACTTATCCAAAGAACATGAAATCAACAATACAAATAGATCTATGCACCCCTATGTTCATTGCAGCATTCTTCACAGTATCCAAGACATAGAAGCAACCCAAGTGTCCATCAACTGATGATTAGATAAAGAAGATATGGTAAATATATACAATGGAATGCTACTCCACCATGAAAAAAGAAAAAATTGTCCCATTTGCAACAACATGGATGGACTTGGAGGGTATTATGTTAAGAGAAATAAGCCAGAGAGACAGACAAACACCAAATGATTTCACCCATATGTGAAAGATAAACACATGGATAAAGAGAATAGATTAGTGGCTACCAGAGGGGAAGCAGTTTGGTGGGTTGTGGAAAAGGTAAAGAGACACGTATGTATGGTGAGGGATAAAAACTAGTCTATTGGTGGTGAGCACAATGCAGTCTATACAGAAACTGGTATATAATAATGTACGCTTGAAATTACACAGCTATAAACTAATACGACCTTAATAAAAATTTTTTTTAAATCCCTCTAAATTCACAAAGGCAAGTATTGTTTCTGGTTTGCTTATTTCTCTAATGAATTCACTGACCATACTGCCTCTGACCTCTATGTTCTCCTGTCTTTTGTCCCAATCTTATTACTCCTGACTTTTATCTCAAGACTGACCCTCAGTTCATGTGGCAAATTTTCACACTGAATTCATCACACAATATTGTTTGAATTTAACAGCAACAAAAGTAATGTTTATAAGTAGTCTTGAAGTTTACCCTACCACCAATTGGTTACTTTGATGGAGTTAATTTAATCATTTCAATTTATTTTTTAAATAAATGTAAATGTTTTCTCACTCTAAGGAGTCATCTCTTTATATTTAAAGATGTTCAAAGATTTTTGCCAAAATTATACCTTCAGAGAGTACTTTGAGGGGATTTGAATAATTTTTGTCCAAGAAACCAGCTTGTTACTTTTCATTTTAAGTTTAGAATTTTTAAAAACTTTATGATAAATTTCTAACATATACAAAGTAGAGAACAGTATGATGTTTTCATCATCTAGCTTCTGCAATGATCAACTCATGGCCAATCTTGTCTCGTATTGACGCAGTATAATTTTCAAAAAGATAAAAACACAACTCTCATATGAATGTAAAGTGAACATGTCAAAGATTTATTAACTCATTAATGAGATAACCAACTGGAATATTAAGCTGGCTCGAAGAGAAATCAAGAAACTAAGAATATGTAGGACTAAAAGAATGTTGGAATACAATCACTAGAACTCTAACTTTTGGAGGGATAGAAATTATTTGCTTTTTTACAGGATGATGTATTTGCTACCAGACAAGAATCAGTCGTGTGGCTATTCATTTCCACCAATTAACTGCTACCCTTACTGAGTTGTGGAATGAATTGTAAAGAATAAGCTAGCTAAAGGTACATACTCCTAGGTAATGAGATAATCCATAGGTGGGCTTTTTTTGATAATTCCTACTTTGAAATGAAGTTTAGTGATCAGACCTACTTTTGCTGATTTCCAAGTTCTGGATTTTTTTTCTTAATAAAATATACTCTTTTTTCCCCCAACCTATTTCCCAAAATTTTAGATAATTTCAAAGCAATCCCTAGACTTAATATCATTCATCTGTAAATATTTTCCATATGTATCTAAAAAAGATAAGGATTTAACAAAATTAGAATACCACCAATATATTTAAAAATATCACTGATAATTATTTATTGTCCTCAAACATCCAGTGTTCAAATTCTTCTGTTTGTTTCATATTTTTTTAAAGATTGTTCGAAGTATGATCCAAATAGATCCACACATTGCAATTGGCTGATATGTTTCAAGTTTTTTAAAAGTAGGTTCTTGAGCCAGCTCTCACAGCCTCGTGGTTAAAGTTCAGCACTCTTTCTACTTTGGGGGCCTGGGTTAGTTTCCCAGTCCAGGAACCACATCACCTGTCTGTCAGCTGCCATGCTGTGGCAGGAGCTCACATAGAAGACTGGAAGGACTTACAACTAGGCTATACAGTCATGCACTAGGGCTTTGGAGAGGAGAAATAAGAGGAAGATTGGCAACAGATGTTAGCTCAGGGCCAATATTTTCCTGCCAAAAAAAAGAAAGTTAGATTCTCTCTTCTACCTTTCTTCCCCTTGCAATTTATGTGTTGGAGAAATGGGACCATTTGTCCTCTAGAGATTGCAGATTGCATGTCCTGTGACTTAAGCAGTGTGTCGTGTCCTATATTTCTTGACAGCTGGTGGTTAGAGCCAAAGGATGGTTTAGATTCAGGTTTTGTTTATTTAACACATATACTCATAGGTGGAGGTGTTACTTCCAGTAAGAGGCACGTCTTGTCTGCTTGTCTCTTTTTGGGGGGATGTTAGCCACTGAGGATCATTGCCTAGATCCACTGGTGTTGCAAATAGTCACATTCATGGTCTGTCATTTATACTTCATAAATTAGCTGGAGTGTCCTATAAACAGAAACATCCATGGAGTAAGAATTTTATATTTTTTTTGAGGGAGATTAGCCCTGAGCTAACATCTACTGCCCATCCTCCTCTTTTCGTTGAGGAAGACTGGCCCTAAGCTAACATCTGTGCCCATCTTCCTCTGTTTTATGTGGGACGCCTACCACAGCATGGCTTGACAAGTGGTGCCTAGGTACACACCCGGGATCCGAACCAGCGAACCCTGGGCCACCTAAGTGGAACGTGTGCACTTAACTGCTGCGTCACCCGGCGGCCCCCATGCAGTAAGAATTTTTTAGTTAAGATCTTAACTATTTGTTTTTTCATTTTTTCCCATTTGATATCAATTATTCTCATCAGCTATTTCCTTTTTTTAGTGCCTTCTTTTCTCTTTTCTTTAAATTGTATATCTATCTTTATTAAGTACTTTTTTTAGCAATTGGGAAAGCATTGTCCCTGAGGAAAAAACCATTCTTAAAAGAAGGAGGAAGAAAATGTCCCTCTCTGGCTAGAGGCATCCCCTTTGTTTTTCTGGGTGAGATGGGCTTCCTGGTGTTCAGTTAGTGCAGATTTCTGATCTGTGTGGGTCACTAGGGGCACTGACCTGCCAGCGTGTGAAATGGCGCTAAACACGTTCTGGAAGAATTGAGCCACTGGAGGGACAGGAGTTAAGCAGTTTTGAAAGGTCATGTCCATTGAACTTTTGCTTCTCTTTTCTTGTCCGTGGGGCAGCCGTCTAAAGCTTTTGATCCGCTGCTTTTCAGGAGAAAGCCCATGGGTGCAAGAGGAGTGTGGCACAGC
>NW_025798358.1:0-12462 GCF_021613505.1 Equus quagga | reverse complement strand
TTAAACAAGTCAGAGAATCTTTAGCTAGTCCATATAGAAGAAAAGACGAAATGTGTTCACTGTGGGAAGAAATGTGGTTTTTGCACCATAGAGGAAGGGAGGTCATATCATAGATATTAGTGAAAAGAAGAGAAAGCTTAAAGTCCTGTATTTCTCTGTAAGGCATGGTCTTTTTCAGTCCAATGACTCTTCTAGACTTTTGGTTTGGGACACCAGATGGCATATCCTAAAGGCAAAACCTCATGAAAGAGGTTATCTGGAGCAAACATTGGTTCATTATACCTATGTTATTGTTGAAACAACTGTGTCCTGAGAGGTTCAGTTATGGATTTAGGATCCCCAGGGAGTTAATGCAGAGCCAAAATTATAATCCAGGTTATTCAGTTTTGATTCCACTTGCTGGCCACTTTATAGATGATGCAGATGTTTTTCTTAAATCACCATTCCCTCAGAACATCTGATGAGGTTTATGAAAAACACACATATACACATATCAACAAAATTGCTTCAAGATATCAACCCCTTTTTCATAACACCACAGTCAATAGAGCTAACTAACTTACAGTTTTAATATTTTTAGACAAAAAAAGAGATTAGGTTGAATTCTTATTTTTTAAATAGGAGGAAAATGTTATAGTAGAAACATTACTAAGTATAATCCCTTAGTAGAAAATAGGTCTTGCACTAATAAAGGAATCAATTTTTGTACAAAATATAATTGAAAATTAGCTGAAAAGGGCAATCAGAAAGGAAAATAAAAGCCTCTGGGACCAACCCAGTGGTGTAGCAGTTAAGTTCGCACACTCTACCTTGGTCACCTGGGGTTCATGGGTTCAGATCCTGAATGCGGACCTACACATTGCTCATCAAGCCCTGCTATGGTGGCGTCCCATATACAAAAATAAAGGAATATTGGCACAGATGGTAGCTCAGGGACAATCTTCCTTAAGCAAAAAGACAAAGATTGGCAATGGATGTTATCTTAGGGACAGTCTTCCTCATGAAAAAAAAGGCTGAAGTGGTAACTCTGTTTTTACATAATATTTCTTGATATTTATAGTGAATATTATATCATTAAAAATCCCTCTGAGTGATGTCCGCATAATGGCAGAGTGAGTTCTTCCCTCAGTCTCTTCCCTTTAGTTACAAGTAAATGGACATTCATTAACCAGCAGAAGACTTTCTACACAGCCCAACAGGATTTTTTTTTTTTTTTTAGAATGAACACATGCTAAAGATTTATTAACTAAAAATGTATTAACTAAATGTGAAGAGTTAGCTAAAGACTTATTAACTCATTAATTATCGAATTAGCAAGATAATAAAGCTGTTTAAAGAGTATTTTGAAGAACTGAGTAGGGGCCGGCTCTGTGGCCAAGTGGTTAAGTTCACATGCTCCACTTCGGTGGCCTGGGATTTCGCTGGTTCGGATCCTGGGTGTAGACATGGCACCGCTCATCAGGCCATGCTGAGGCGGCATCCCACATGCCACAACCAGAAGGACCTGCAACTAAAAATAAACAACTATGTACCGGGGGGGCTTTGGGAGAAAAAGGAAAAATAAAATCTTTAAAAAAAAAGAACTGGGTAGTTATAGGGATTTAAGAAGAATTTTAGAATAAGACTGATCTATAGGGCAGTAAAAAAATGTAACCTTGGGGGCTGTCTTTTCTACCTGACAGAAATTATTTGCATTTCCACTGTATCTACCTTCAAGTTAATACCTAATTCCACAAAGTCTAAGATCTTAATTCATGTACAAGTCATACAAAAAGGTCTGTTCAAAAGTCAAACAAAGGAACGTTACCCTAGATAATGAAATAATCCATGAGCGGGCTGGTTAAACGATGCCCCAGTGTGACACTAAAGCACACACTGCACTCTGCCTTACAGCCAACCAACAGGATTTTTGAGAGATCTACACATCTGAAGGTGGATTGACTGGATCTCTGGGAGGCAGTGGAATTAAGTAAGCTCACCCCCTTCCCCTCCCCAGTGGCAGCAAGACAGTTCATGGATCCTCACACAGCATCTACTCACAACTGTAAGAGAATGTAGGGACAACCTGGCATGCGCAGATGCTTTTGGAGTTGCAGCCCAGCCTGCAGGATTGCCCAATGTGCCGTGGTGACCCCACCCATGGGAATGCTCTACAGCAAGTGGCATGGCTCAGCCTCCAAAGAGATTGAAACTCTAAGCAAAAAAACAAACAAAACTTCTGGATATGAAGAACACACTTAATGAGACTTTAAAAAATCTAGAGTCCTTAATAAATAGAGCTGACGTTATAGAGGATAGAATTAGTGATTTAGAGGATAGAAATATAGAAATGCTTCAGGTGGAGGAGGAGAGAGAACTAAGATTTTTTAAAAATGGGGAAATTCTTCAAGAAATGTCCAACTCAATTAGGAAAAGCAACATAAAGTTAAAGGTATTCCAGACAGAATGGGGAAATTCTTCAAGAAATGTCCAGCTCAATTAGGAAAAGCAATATACAGTTAAAGGTATTCCAGACAGAGAAGAGAGGGAGAAAGGAGCAGAGAGCTCATTCAAAGAAATAATAGCTGAGAACTTCCCAAATCTGGCGAAGTACATGCAGCCAAAAGAACTCCTAATTACATCAGTGCATAAAGACCTTCTCCCAGGCGTGTACTATTAAAACTGGCAAAAGTAAATGATAAAGAAAAAATATTGAGGGCTGCAAGGCAGAAGAAAATAACTTACAGAGGAATCCCTATCAGGCTTTAAGTGGATTTCTTGGCAGAAACCCTATACACTAGGAGAAAATGGAATGATATATTCAAAATGCTAAAGAACAAAAACTTTCAAGCCATTTATGATAAAAACTCTGAACAAAATGGGCATAGAAGGAAACTACCTCAATATAATAAAGGCCATATACGACAAACCCATAGCTAACATCATACTCAATGGGCAAAAACTGAATGCCATCCCCCTGAAAACGGGAACGAGACAAGGATGCCCTCTATCACCACTCTTATTTAACATAGTACTGGAGGTCCTGGCCAGAGCAATCAGGCAAGAAAAAGGAATAAAAGGAATCCAAATAGGGAGGGAAGAAGTGAAACTCTCGCTGTTTGCAGACAACATGATCTTATATATAGAAAACCCCAAAGAATCCATTTGAAAACTGTTAGAAGTAATTAACAACTACAGCAAAGTTGCAAGGTATAAAATCAATTTGTATAAATCAGTAGCATTTCTATACTCCAGTAATGAACCAACAGAAAAAGAACTCTAGAATACAATACCATTCACAATCACAACAAAAAGAATAAAATACCTTGGGGTAAGTTTAACTAAGGAAGTGAAGGACCTATATAATGAAAATTACAAGGCCTTTCTAAGAGAATTGGATGACGACATAAGATGGAAAGACATTCCATGTACATGGATTGGAAGAATAAACATAGTTAAAATGTCCGTTCTGCCTAAAGCAATCTACAGATTCACCGCCATCCCAATCAGAATCCCAATGACATTCTTTACAGAATTAGAACAAAGAATCCTAAAATTCATATGGGGCAACAAAAGACCCCGAATTTCTAAAGCAATCCTGAGGAAAAAGAAGAAAACGGGAGGCATCACAATCCCTGACTTCAAAACATACTACAAAACTACAGTAATCAAAACAGCATGGTACTAGTACAAAAACAGGTGCACAGATCAATGGAACAGAATTGAAAGCCCAGAAATAAAACCACACATCTATGGACAGCTTATCTTTGACAAATGAGCTGAGGGCATACAATGGAGAAAAGAAAGTCTTTTCAACAAATGGTGCTGGGAAGACTGGAAGGCCACATGTAAAAGAATGAAAATTGACCATTCTTTTTCACCATTCACCAAAATAAACTCAAAATGGATCAAAGACCTAAAGGTGAGACCTGAAACCATAAGGCTTCTGGAAGAAAATGTAGGCAGTACACTCTTTGACATCAGTATTAAAAGGATCTTTTTGGACACCATGCCTTCTCAGAGAAGGGAAACAATAGAAAGAATAAACAAATGGGACTTCATCAGATTAAAGAACTTCTTCAAGACAAATGAAAACAGGATTGAAACAAAAAAAAACAGCCCACTAACTGGGAAAAAATATTTGCAAGTCATATATCTGACAAGGGCTTAATATCCATAATATATAAAGAACTCTCGCAACTCAACAACAAAACATCAAACAACCCAATCAAAAAATGGGCTGGAGACATGAACAGACATTTCTCCAAAGAAGATGTACTGATGGCCAATAGGCACATGAAAAGATGCTCATCATTGCTGATCATCAGGGAAATGCAAATCAAAACTACACTAAGATATCACCTTACACCCGTTAGAATGACAAAAATATCTAAAACTAATACCAACAAATGTTGGAGAGCTTGCAGAGAAAAAGGAACCCTCATACACTGCTGGTGGGAATGCAAACTGGTGCAGCCACTGTGGAAAACAGTATGGAGATTCCTCACAAAATTAAAAATAGGACTACCATACGATCCAGCCATCCCACTACTGGGTATTTATCCAAAGAGCTTGAAGTCAGCAATCCCAAAAGTCCTATGCACCCCAATGTTTATTGCAGCACTGTTTACAATAGCCAAGACGTGGAAGCAACCTAAGTGTCCAGCAACAGACGAATGGATAAAGAAGATGTGGTACATATATACAATGGAATACTACTCAGCTGCAAAACAGAACAAAATCATTCCATTTGCAATAACATGGATGGACCTTGAGAGAATTATGTTGAGTGAAATAAGCCAGCAAGAGAAGGATAATCTGTGTATGACTCCACTCATATGAGGAATTTAAAATTATGGACTAAGAACAGTTTAGTAGATACCAGGGGAAAGGGGGGTTGGGGGGTGGGCACAAAGGGTGAAGTGGTGCACCTACAACACGAATGACAAACATTAATGTACAACTGAAATTTCATAAGATTGTAACCTATCAATAACTCAATAAAAAAAAAAAAAGAACAAAAACTTTCAGCCAAGAATACTCTATCCAGAAAAACTATCCTTCAGAGATGAGGGAGGAATAAAAGCTTTCCCAGGGTAACAAAAGCTGAGAGAGTTCATTGCCACTAGACCTCCCTTACAAGAAATAATGAAAGAATCCCTCATACCTGTAACAAAAAGGCAAAGGATTACAAAACAAGGAGATAAATGGAATCTGAACATTCCAGCTCTATGTCAGAATAGGTCACTAAACATTTAATTATAACGTAAAAGACAAGGGAAGGAAAGCATCAAAAATAACCTTAACACTTTAATTTAGTCACAAACTCACAACACAGAATGGAAGAATTTCTGCAATGAAAAGTCAAAAGGAGAAGAGGAAAGAGATGGAACTTGCTTATGCTAATGGAGGAAAGATGCTATCTTAAAATTGACCATCTCATGAGATCTTTTATGCAAACCTCATGATAACTACTAAAGAATAAATCACAGCATAGCACAAATCATAAACAAAGATAAAACCATGACAGAAACCCACCAAACTGAAATGGCAGTCAGAAATACAAGAGAAAAAACAATGGAAATATAGAATTACTGGAAACAAGAGATAAAATGGCAGTACTAAGCCTTCATATATCAATAATCATTCTAAAATTAAATGGATTAAATTCTCTAATGAAAAGACACAGAATGGTTGGATGGATTAAAAATCAAGACCTAACAATATAATGCCTCCAGAAAACACATCTAAGCTCTAGGCTCAATGTGAGAGGATGAAAGATGATACTCCAAGCAAATGGCAAATAAAAGAAAGGTGTTGCCATACTTATGTCAGACAAAGCATGCTTCAAGTTAAAAGAGACAATGAGAGACAAGGAGGGGCAATATGTAATAAAAGGGGCATTCTGCCAAAAGAGAATAACACTTATGAATATATATGCACCTAACAAAGATGCGCCAGAGTATATAAAGCAACTGTTAACAGACCTAAAGAGAGAAATTGACAGCAACACAATAATAGTAAGGGACCTTAACACCCCTCTTACATCGATTGATAGATCATCCAGACAGAAAGTCAACAAGGAAATAGTGGCCTGAAACAAAATACTACATCAGATAGACTTAATAGATATATATAGAACATTCCATCCAAAACCAGCAGAATACACATTGTTTGTAAGAGCACATGGAACATTGTCAAGGACAGACTATATGTTGGGAAACAAGGCAAGCCTCAATAAATTTAAAACAATTGAAATCATATCAAGCATCTTTTCTGACCACAATGCTATGAAACTAGAAATCACCTACAAGAAAATGCTAGGAAATTCCCAAATATATGGAGACTAACCAACATGATACTTAACAACTCTTGGATCAATGAAGAAATCAAAGGAGATATAAAAAAATAAGAGACAAATGAAAATGAAAACAGAACATACCAACTCTTATGGGATGCAGCAAAAGCTGTCCTAAGAGGGAAATTAATAGCAATACAGGCCTACCTCAACAAACAAGAAAAGTCTCAAATAAGGAATCTTAGTCTACCCCCAACAGATCTAGAAAAAGAAGAACAAACAAAGCCCAAAGTCAACAGAAGGAGGGAAATAATAAAAATTAAGGCAGAAATAAATGAAATAGAGACTAAATAAACAATAGAAAACATCAGTGAAATTAAGAGCTCGTTCTTTGAGAACATAACAAAAGTTGAGAAACCCTTAGCCACACTCACTAAGCAAAAAAGAGAGAAGGCTCAAATAAATAAAATTAGAAATGAAAGAGGAGAAATTACAATGGATACCACAGAAATACAAAAGATTTTAAGAGCATACTATGAAAAACTATATGCCAATAAATCGGACAATCCAGAAGAAATGGATAAATTCTGACTCATACAACCTTCCAAAACTGAACCAAGAAGAAATAGACAATCTGAATAGACCAATCGCAAGTAACAAGATTGAAACAGTAATCAAAAAAACTTCCAAAAATTAAAAGTCCAGGACCAGATGGATCCTCTCAAGAATTCTACCAAACATTCAAAGAATTTAATACCTATTCTTCTCAAACTATTCCAAAAAATTGAAGAAGGTGGAATGCATCCTAACTCATTCTAGGAGGTCAACATTACCCTGATACCAAAAACAGACATGGAAAACACAAAGGAGGAAAATTACAGGCCAGTGTTGCTGATGAACATAGATACAAAAATCCTCAACAAAATATTGACAAATTGACTACAGCAGTACATTAAAAGGATCACACACTATGATAAAGTGGGATTTATACCAGGGACACAGGGATGATTCAACATCCTCAATTCATTCAATGTGATATACCACATTAACAAAATCAGGAATAAAAATCACATGATCATCTCAATAGATAGAAAGCATTTGAGAAGATCCAACATCCACTTATGATAAAAACTCTCAGTAAAACAGGTATAGAAGGAAGGCACCTCAACCTAATAAAGGCCATGTATGACAAACCCACAGCCAACATCATACTTAAGAGTGAAAAACTGAAAGCCATCCCCCTAAGAACAGGAATAAGACAAGGGTTCCCAATCTCACCACTCCTATTCAACATAGTACTGGAGGTTTTGGCCAGAGCAATTAGACAAATAAAAGAAATTAAAAAAAAAAAAAGGAATCCAGATTGGAAAGGAAGAAGTAAAACTCTTGCTGTTTGAAGACTATATGATTCTATATAGAGGGAAACCTAAAGAATATACCAGAAAGCTATTAGAAATAATCAACAACTACAGCAAATTTTCAGGGTACAAAATCAACTTACAAAAAATCAGTTGCATTCCTATACACTAATAATGAACGAGCTGAAAAAGAAGTCAGGAATACAATTCAATTTACCTTCGCAACAAAAAGAATAAAATATCTAGGAATAAATTTAACCAAGGAGGTGAAAGACCTGTACAATGAAAACTATAAGACATTGTTCAAAGAAATTGAACAAGGCATAAAGAAATGGAAAGCTATTCCATGCTCATGAATTGCAAGAATAAACATAGTTAAAATGTCAATATTACCTAAAGCAATCTGCAGATTCAATGCAATCCCAATTAGACTCCCAATGACTTTCTTCATGGAAATAGAACAAAGAATCCTAAAATTTCTATAGAACAACAAAAGACCCCAAATAGCCAAAGGAATCCTGAGAAAAAAGAACAAAGCTGGAGGCATCACACTCCCTGACTTCAAAATATACTACAAAGATATAGTAATCAAAACAATATGATATTGGCAGAAAAACGGACACACAAATCAATAGAACAGAATTCAAAGCCCAGAAAGAAAACCACACGTCTACGGACAGCTAATTTCAACAAAGGAGCCAGGAACTTACAATGGAGAAAGGAAAGTCTCTTCAATAAATGGTGTTGGGAAAACTGGACAGCCACATGCAAAAGAATGAAAGTAGACCATTGTCTTTTACCATACATAAAAATTTGCTCAAAATAGATTAAAGACTTGAATGTAAGACCTGAAATCATAAACTCCTAGAAGAAAATATAGGCAGTACACTCTTTGACATCAGTTTTGGCAGCATCTTTTCGAATACTGTGTCTACTTGCGCATGGGAAACAAAAGAAAAAATAAACAAATGGGACTACATTAGACTAAAAACCTTCTGCAAGGCAAAGGAAACAATGAACAAAATAAAAGACAATCCATCAACTGGGAGAAAATATTTGCAAATCATATATCTGACAAAAGAATCATTTCCAAAATATATAAAGAACTCATAGGGCCTGGCCCTGTGGCATCATGGCAATGGATTGGCCGGATCTTAGCTTAGGGCCAATCTTCCTCACCAAAGGAGAAAAAAAAGAACTCATACAACTCAACAACAAAAAACAAAACAACCCAGTCAAAAAATGGGCAGAGGATGTGAACCGACATTTTTCCAAAGAAACTATACAGACAGCCAACAAGCACATGAAAAGATGTTCAATGTCACTAATTATTAGGGAAATGCCAATCAACTACAAATGAGATATCACCTCACACCTGTCAGAATTGCTATAATTAACAGGATGAGAAATAATAAGTGCTGGAGAGGATGTGGAGAAAAGGGAACCCTTTGACGTTGCTGGTGGGAATCAAAACTGGTGCAGTCACTATGGAAAACAGTATGGAGATTTCTCAAAAAATTAAAAATAGGAATACCATATGATCCAGTTATCCCACGACTGGATACTTATCCAAAGAACATGAAATCAACAATACAAATAGATCTATGCACCCCTATGTTCATTGCAGCATTCTTCACAGTATCCAAGACATAGAAGCAACCCAAGTGTCCATCAACTGATGATTAGATAAAGAAGATATGGTAAATATATACAATGGAATGCTACTCCACCATGAAAAAAGAAAAAATTGTCCCATTTGCAACAACATGGATGGACTTGGAGGGTATTATGTTAAGAGAAATAAGCCAGAGAGACAGACAAACACCAAATGATTTCACCCATATGTGAAAGATAAACACATGGATAAAGAGAATAGATTAGTGGCTACCAGAGGGGAAGCAGTTTGGTGGGTTGTGGAAAAGGTAAAGAGACACGTATGTATGGTGAGGGATAAAAACTAGTCTATTGGTGGTGAGCACAATGCAGTCTATACAGAAACTGGTATATAATAATGTACGCTTGAAATTACACAGCTATAAACTAATACGACCTTAATAAAAATTTTTTTTAAATCCCTCTAAATTCACAAAGGCAAGTATTGTTTCTGGTTTGCTTATTTCTCTAATGAATTCACTGACCATACTGCCTCTGACCTCTATGTTCTCCTGTCTTTTGTCCCAATCTTATTACTCCTGACTTTTATCTCAAGACTGACCCTCAGTTCATGTGGCAAATTTTCACACTGAATTCATCACACAATATTGTTTGAATTTAACAGCAACAAAAGTAATGTTTATAAGTAGTCTTGAAGTTTACCCTACCACCAATTGGTTACTTTGATGGAGTTAATTTAATCATTTCAATTTATTTTTTAAATAAATGTAAATGTTTTCTCACTCTAAGGAGTCATCTCTTTATATTTAAAGATGTTCAAAGATTTTTGCCAAAATTATACCTTCAGAGAGTACTTTGAGGGGATTTGAATAATTTTTGTCCAAGAAACCAGCTTGTTACTTTTCATTTTAAGTTTAGAATTTTTAAAAACTTTATGATAAATTTCTAACATATACAAAGTAGAGAACAGTATGATGTTTTCATCATCTAGCTTCTGCAATGATCAACTCATGGCCAATCTTGTCTCGTATTGACGCAGTATAATTTTCAAAAAGATAAAAACACAACTCTCATATGAATGTAAAGTGAACATGTCAAAGATTTATTAACTCATTAATGAGATAACCAACTGGAATATTAAGCTGGCTCGAAGAGAAATCAAGAAACTAAGAATATGTAGGACTAAAAGAATGTTGGAATACAATCACTAGAACTCTAACTTTTGGAGGGATAGAAATTATTTGCTTTTTTACAGGATGATGTATTTGCTACCAGACAAGAATCAGTCGTGTGGCTATTCATTTCCACCAATTAACTGCTACCCTTACTGAGTTGTGGAATGAATTGTAAAGAATAAGCTAGCTAAAGGTACATACTCCTAGGTAATGAGATAATCCATAGGTGGGCTTTTTTTGATAATTCCTACTTTGAAATGAAGTTTAGTGATCAGACCTACTTTTGCTGATTTCCAAGTTCTGGATTTTTTTTCTTAATAAAATATACTCTTTTTTCCCCCAACCTATTTCCCAAAATTTTAGATAATTTCAAAGCAATCCCTAGACTTAATATCATTCATCTGTAAATATTTTCCATATGTATCTAAAAAAGATAAGGATTTAACAAAATTAGAATACCACCAATATATTTAAAAATATCACTGATAATTATTTATTGTCCTCAAACATCCAGTGTTCAAATTCTTCTGTTTGTTTCATATTTTTTTAAAGATTGTTCGAAGTATGATCCAAATAGATCCACACATTGCAATTGGCTGATATGTTTCAAGTTTTTTAAAAGTAGGTTCTTGAGCCAGCTCTCACAGCCTCGTGGTTAAAGTTCAGCACTCTTTCTACTTTGGGGGCCTGGGTTAGTTTCCCAGTCCAGGAACCACATCACCTGTCTGTCAGCTGCCATGCTGTGGCAGGAGCTCACATAGAAGACTGGAAGGACTTACAACTAGGCTATACAGTCATGCACTAGGGCTTTGGAGAGGAGAAATAAGAGGAAGATTGGCAACAGATGTTAGCTCAGGGCCAATATTTTCCTGCCAAAAAAAAGAAAGTTAGATTCTCTCTTCTACCTTTCTTCCCCTTGCAATTTATGTGTTGGAGAAATGGGACCATTTGTCCTCTAGAGATTGCAGATTGCATGTCCTGTGACTTAAGCAGTGTGTCGTGTCCTATATTTCTTGACAGCTGGTGGTTAGAGCCAAAGGATGGTTTAGATTCAGGTTTTGTTTATTTAACACATATACTCATAGGTGGAGGTGTTACTTCCAGTAAGAGGCACGTCTTGTCTGCTTGTCTCTTTTTGGGGGGATGTTAGCCACTGAGGATCATTGCCTAGATCCACTGGTGTTGCAAATAGTCACATTCATGGTCTGTCATTTATACTTCATAAATTAGCTGGAGTGTCCTATAAACAGAAACATCCATGGAGTAAGAATTTTATATTTTTTTTGAGGGAGATTAGCCCTGAGCTAACATCTACTGCCCATCCTCCTCTTTTCGTTGAGGAAGACTGGCCCTAAGCTAACATCTGTGCCCATCTTCCTCTGTTTTATGTGGGACGCCTACCACAGCATGGCTTGACAAGTGGTGCCTAGGTACACACCCGGGATCCGAACCAGCGAACCCTGGGCCACCTAAGTGGAACGTGTGCACTTAACTGCTGCGTCACCCGGCGGCCCCCATGCAGTAAGAATTTTTTAGTTAAGATCTTAACTATTTGTTTTTTCATTTTTTCCCATTTGATATCAATTATTCTCATCAGCTATTTCCTTTTTTTAGTGCCTTCTTTTCTCTTTTCTTTAAATTGTATATCTATCTTTATTAAGTACTTTTTTTAGCAATTGGGAAAGCATTGTCCCTGAGGAAAAAACCATTCTTAAAAGAAGGAGGAAGAAAATGTCCCTCTCTGGCTAGAGGCATCCCCTTTGTTTTTCTGGGTGAGATGGGCTTCCTGGTGTTCAGTTAGTGCAGATTTCTGATCTGTGTGGGTCACTAGGGGCACTGACCTGCCAGCGTGTGAAATGGCGCTAAACACGTTCTGGAAGAATTGAGCCACTGGAGGGACAGGAGTTAAGCAGTTTTGAAAGGTCATGTCCATTGAACTTTTGCTTCTCTTTTCTTGTCCGTGGGGCAGCCGTCTAAAGCTTTTGATCCGCTGCTTTTCAGGAGAAAGCCCATGGGTGCAAGAGGAGTGTGGCACAGC
>NW_025798357.1:0-12459 GCF_021613505.1 Equus quagga | reverse complement strand
GCTGTGCCACACTCCTCTTGCACCCATGGGCTTTCTCCTGAAAAGCAGCGGATCAAAAGCTTTAGACGGCTGCCCCACGGACAAGAAAAGAGAAGCAAAAGTTCAATGGACATGACCTTTCAAAACTGCTTAACTCCTGTCCCTCCAGTGGCTCAATTCTTCCAGAACGTGTTTAGCGCCATTTCACACGCTGGCAGGTCAGTGCCCCTAGTGACCCACACAGATCAGAAATCTGCACTAACTGAACACCAGGAAGCCCATCTCACCCAGAAAAACAAAGGGGATGCCTCTAGCCAGAGAGGGACATTTTCTTCCTCCTTCTTTTAAGAATGGTTTTTTCCTCAGGGACAATGCTTTCCCAATTGCTAAAAAAAGTACTTAATAAAGATAGATATACAATTTAAAGAAAAGAGAAAAGAAGGCACTAAAAAAAGGAAATAGCTGATGAGAATAATTGATATCAAATGGGAAAAAATGAAAAAACAAATAGTTAAGATCTTAACTAAAAAATTCTTACTGCATGGGGGCCGCCGGGTGACGCAGCAGTTAAGTGCACACGTTCCACTTAGGTGGCCCAGGGTTCGCTGGTTCGGATCCCGGGTGTGTACCTAGGCACCACTTGTCAAGCCATGCTGTGGTAGGCGTCCCACATAAAACAGAGGAAGATGGGCACAGATGTTAGCTTAGGGCCAGTCTTCCTCAACGAAAAGAGGAGGATGGGCAGTAGATGTTAGCTCAGGGCTAATCTCCCTCAAAAAAAATATAAAATTCTTACTCCATGGATGTTTCTGTTTATAGGACACTCCAGCTAATTTATGAAGTATAAATGACAGACCATGAATGTGACTATTTGCAACACCAGTGGATCTAGGCAATGATCCTCAGTGGCTAACATCCCCCCAAAAAGAGACAAGCAGACAAGACGTGCCTCTTACTGGAAGTAACACCTCCACCTATGAGTATATGTGTTAAATAAACAAAACCTGAATCTAAACCATCCTTTGGCTCTAACCACCAGCTGTCAAGAAATATAGGACACGACACACTGCTTAAGTCACAGGACATGCAATCTGCAATCTCTAGAGGACAAATGGTCCCATTTCTCCAACACATAAATTGCAAGGGGAAGAAAGGTAGAAGAGAGAATCTAACTTTCTTTTTTTTGGCAGGAAAATATTGGCCCTGAGCTAACATCTGTTGCCAATCTTCCTCTTATTTCTCCTCTCCAAAGCCCTAGTGCATGACTGTATAGCCTAGTTGTAAGTCCTTCCAGTCTTCTATGTGAGCTCCTGCCACAGCATGGCAGCTGACAGACAGGTGATGTGGTTCCTGGACTGGGAAACTAACCCAGGCCCCCAAAGTAGAAAGAGTGCTGAACTTTAACCACGAGGCTGTGAGAGCTGGCTCAAGAACCTACTTTTAAAAAACTTGAAACATATCAGCCAATTGCAATGTGTGGATCTATTTGGATCATACTTCGAACAATCTTTAAAAAAATATGAAACAAACAGAAGAATTTGAACACTGGATGTTTGAGGACAATAAATAATTATCAGTGATATTTTTAAATATATTGGTGGTATTCTAATTTTGTTAAATCCTTATCTTTTTTAGATACATATGGAAAATATTTACAGATGAATGATATTAAGTCTAGGGATTGCTTTGAAATTATCTAAAATTTTGGGAAATAGGTTGGGGGAAAAAAGAGTATATTTTATTAAGAAAAAAAATCCAGAACTTGGAAATCAGCAAAAGTAGGTCTGATCACTAAACTTCATTTCAAAGTAGGAATTATCAAAAAAAGCCCACCTATGGATTATCTCATTACCTAGGAGTATGTACCTTTAGCTAGCTTATTCTTTACAATTCATTCCACAACTCAGTAAGGGTAGCAGTTAATTGGTGGAAATGAATAGCCACACGACTGATTCTTGTCTGGTAGCAAATACATCATCCTGTAAAAAAGCAAATAATTTCTATCCCTCCAAAAGTTAGAGTTCTAGTGATTGTATTCCAACATTCTTTTAGTCCTACATATTCTTAGTTTCTTGATTTCTCTTCGAGCCAGCTTAATATTCCAGTTGGTTATCTCATTAATGAGTTAATAAATCTTTGACATGTTCACTTTACATTCATATGAGAGTTGTGTTTTTATCTTTTTGAAAATTATACTGCGTCAATACGAGACAAGATTGGCCATGAGTTGATCATTGCAGAAGCTAGATGATGAAAACATCATACTGTTCTCTACTTTGTATATGTTAGAAATTTATCATAAAGTTTTTAAAAATTCTAAACTTAAAATGAAAAGTAACAAGCTGGTTTCTTGGACAAAAATTATTCAAATCCCCTCAAAGTACTCTCTGAAGGTATAATTTTGGCAAAAATCTTTGAACATCTTTAAATATAAAGAGATGACTCCTTAGAGTGAGAAAACATTTACATTTATTTAAAAAATAAATTGAAATGATTAAATTAACTCCATCAAAGTAACCAATTGGTGGTAGGGTAAACTTCAAGACTACTTATAAACATTACTTTTGTTGCTGTTAAATTCAAACAATATTGTGTGATGAATTCAGTGTGAAAATTTGCCACATGAACTGAGGGTCAGTCTTGAGATAAAAGTCAGGAGTAATAAGATTGGGACAAAAGACAGGAGAACATAGAGGTCAGAGGCAGTATGGTCAGTGAATTCATTAGAGAAATAAGCAAACCAGAAACAATACTTGCCTTTGTGAATTTAGAGGGATTTAAAAAAAATTTTTATTAAGGTCGTATTAGTTTATAGCTGTGTAATTTCAAGCGTACATTATTATATACCAGTTTCTGTATAGACTGCATTGTGCTCACCACCAATAGACTAGTTTTTATCCCTCACCATACATACGTGTCTCTTTACCTTTTCCACAACCCACCAAACTGCTTCCCCTCTGGTAGCCACTAATCTATTCTCTTTATCCATGTGTTTATCTTTCACATATGGGTGAAATCATTTGGTGTTTGTCTGTCTCTCTGGCTTATTTCTCTTAACATAATACCCTCCAAGTCCATCCATGTTGTTGCAAATGGGACAATTTTTTCTTTTTTCATGGTGGAGTAGCATTCCATTGTATATATTTACCATATCTTCTTTATCTAATCATCAGTTGATGGACACTTGGGTTGCTTCTATGTCTTGGATACTGTGAAGAATGCTGCAATGAACATAGGGGTGCATAGATCTATTTGTATTGTTGATTTCATGTTCTTTGGATAAGTATCCAGTCGTGGGATAACTGGATCATATGGTATTCCTATTTTTAATTTTTTGAGAAATCTCCATACTGTTTTCCATAGTGACTGCACCAGTTTTGATTCCCACCAGCAACGTCAAAGGGTTCCCTTTTCTCCACATCCTCTCCAGCACTTATTATTTCTCATCCTGTTAATTATAGCAATTCTGACAGGTGTGAGGTGATATCTCATTTGTAGTTGATTGGCATTTCCCTAATAATTAGTGACATTGAACATCTTTTCATGTGCTTGTTGGCTGTCTGTATAGTTTCTTTGGAAAAATGTCGGTTCACATCCTCTGCCCATTTTTTGACTGGGTTGTTTTGTTTTTTGTTGTTGAGTTGTATGAGTTCTTTTTTTTCTTTGGTGAGGAAGATTGGCCCTAAGCTAAGATCCGGCCAATCCATTGCCACGATGCCACAGGGCCAGGCCCTATGAGTCCTTTATATATTTTGGAAATGAATCTTTTGTCAGATATATGATTTGCAAATATTTTCTCCCAGTTGATGGATTGTCTTTTATTTTGTTCATTGTTTCCTTTGCCTTGCAGAAGGTTTTTAGTCTAATGTAGTCCCACTTGTTTATTTTTTCTTTTGTTTCCCATGCGCAAGTAGACACAGTATTCGAAAAGATGCTGCCAAAACTGATGTCAAAGAGTGTACTGCCTATATTTTCTTCTAGGAGTTTATGATTTCAGGTCTTACATTCAAGTCTTTAATCTATTTTGAGCAAATTTTTGTGTATGGTGTAAGACAATGGTCTACTTTCATTCTTTTTCATGTGCCTGTCCAGTTTTCCCAACACCGTTTATTGAAGAGACTTTCCTTTCTCCATTGTAAGTTCCTGGCTCCTTTGTTGAAATTAGCTATCCGTAGACGTGTGGTTTTCTTTCTGGGCTTTGAATTCTGTTCTATTGATTTGTGTGTCCGTTTTTCTGCCAATATCATATTGTTTTGATTACTACATCTTTGTAGTATATTTTGAAGTCAGGGATTGTGATGCCTCCAGCTTTGTTCTTTTTTCTCAGGATTCCTTTGGCTATTTGGGGTCTTTTGTTGTTCTATAGAAATTTTAGGATTCTTTGTTCTATTTCCATGAAGAAAGTCATTGGGAGTCTAATTGGGATTGCATTGAATCTGCAGATTGCTTTAGGTAATATTGACATTTTAACTATGTTTATTCTTGCAATTCATGAGCATGGAATAGCTTTCCATTTCTTTATGCCTTGTTCAATTTCTTTGAACAATGTCTTATAGTTTTCATTGTACAGGTCTTTCACCTCCTTGGTTAAATTTATTCCTAGATATTTTATTCTTTTTGTTGCGAAGGTAAATTGAATTGTATTCCTGACTTCTTTTTCAGCTCGTTCATTATTAGTGTATAGGAATGCAACTGATTTTTTGTAAGTTGATTTTGTACCCTGAAAATTTGCTGTAGTTGTTGATTATTTCTAATAGCTTTCTGGTATATTCTTTAGGTTTCCCTCTATATAGAATCATATAGTCTTCAAACAGCAAGAGTTTTACTTCTTCCTTTCCAATCTGGATTCCTTTTTTTTTTTTTAATTTCTTTTATTTGTCTAATTGCTCTGGCCAAAACCTCCAGTACTATGTTGAATAGGAGTGGTGAGATTGGGAACCCTTGTCTTATTCCTGTTCTTAGGGGGATGGCTTTCAGTTTTTCACTCTTAAGTATGATGTTGGCTGTGGGTTTGTCATACATGGCCTTTATTAGGTTGAGGTGCCTTCCTTCTATACCTGTTTTACTGAGAGTTTTTATCATAAGTGGATGTTGGATCTTCTCAAATGCTTTCTATCTATTGAGATGATCATGTGATTTTTATTCCTGATTTTGTTAATGTGGTATATCACATTGAATGAATTGAGGATGTTGAATCATCCCTGTGTCCCTGGTATAAATCCCACTTTATCATAGTGTGTGATCCTTTTAATGTACTGCTGTAGTCAATTTGTCAATATTTTGTTGAGGATTTTTGTATCTATGTTCATCAGCAACACTGGCCTGTAATTTTCCTCCTTTGTGTTTTCCATGTCTGTTTTTGGTATCAGGGTAATGTTGACCTCCTAGAATGAGTTAGGATGCATTCCACCTTCTTCAATTTTTTGGAATAGTTTGAGAAGAATAGGTATTAAATTCTTTGAATGTTTGGTAGAATTCTTGAGAGGATCCATCTGGTCCTGGACTTTTAATTTTTGGAAGTTTTTTTGATTACTGTTTCAATCTTGTTACTTGCGATTGGTCTATTCAGATTGTCTATTTCTTCTTGGTTCAGTTTTGGAAGGTTGTATGAGTCAGAATTTATCCATTTCTTCTGGATTGTCCGATTTATTGGCATATAGTTTTTCATAGTATGCTCTTAAAATCTTTTGTATTTCTGTGGTATCCATTGTAATTTCTCCTCTTTCATTTCTAATTTTATTTATTTGAGCCTTCTCTCTTTTTTGCTTAGTGAGTGTGGCTAAGGGTTTCTCAACTTTTGTTATGTTCTCAAAGAACGAGCTCTTAATTTCACTGATGTTTTCTATTGTTTATTTAGTCTCTATTTCATTTATTTCTGCCTTAATTTTTATTATTTCCCTCCTTCTGTTGACTTTGGGCTTTGTTTGTTCTTCTTTTTCTAGATCTGTTGGGGGTAGACTAAGATTCCTTATTTGAGACTTTTCTTGTTTGTTGAGGTAGGCCTGTATTGCTATTAATTTCCCTCTTAGGACAGCTTTTGCTGCATCCCATAAGAGTTGGTATGTTCTGTTTTCATTTTCATTTGTCTCTTATTTTTTTATATCTCCTTTGATTTCTTCATTGATCCAAGAGTTGTTAAGTATCATGTTGGTTAGTCTCCATATATTTGGGAATTTCCTAGCATTTTCTTGTAGGTGATTTCTAGTTTCATAGCATTGTGGTCAGAAAAGATGCTTGATATGATTTCAATTGTTTTAAATTTATTGAGGCTTGCCTTGTTTCCCAACATATAGTCTGTCCTTGACAATGTTCCATGTGCTCTTACAAACAATGTGTATTCTGCTGGTTTTGGATGGAATGTTCTATATACATCTATTAAGTCTATCTGATGTAGTATTTTGTTTCAGGCCACTATTTCCTTGTTGACTTTCTGTCTGGATGATCTATCAATCGATGTAAGAGGGGTGTTATGGTCCCTTACTATTATTGTGTTGCTGTCAATTTCTCTCTTTAGGTCTGTTAACAGTTGCTTTATATACTCTGGCGCATCTTTGTTAGGTGCATATATATTCATAAGTGTTATTCTCTTTTGGCAGAATGCCCCTTTTATTACATATTGCCCCTCCTTGTCTCTCATTGTCTCTTTTAACTTGAAGTATGCTTTGTCTGACATAAGTATGGCAACACCTTTCTTTTATTTGCCATTTGCTTGGAGTATCATCTTCCATCCTCTCACATTGAGCCTAGAGCTTAGATGTGTTTTCTGGAGGCATTATATTGTTAGGTCTTGATTTTTAATCCATCCAACCATTCTGTGTCTTTTCATTAGAGAATTTAATCCATTTAATTTTAGAATGATTATTGATATATGAAGGCTTAGTACTGCCATTTTATCTCTTGTTTCCAGTAATTCTATATTTCCATTGTTTTTTCTCTTGTATTTCTGACTGCCATTTCAGTTTGGTGGGTTTCTGTCATGGTTTTATCTTTGTTTATGATTTGTGCTATGCTGTGATTTATTCTTTAGTAGTTATCATGAGGTTTGCATAAAAGATCTCATGAGATGGTCAATTTTAAGATAGCATCTTTCCTCCATTAGCATAAGCAAGTTCCATCTCTTTCCTCTTCTCCTTTTGACTTTTCATTGCAGAAATTCTTCCATTCTGTGTTGTGAGTTTGTGACTAAATTAAAGTGTTAAGGTTATTTTTGATGCTTTCCTTCCCTTGTCTTTTACGTTATAATTAAATGTTTAGTGACCTATTCTGACATAGAGCTGGAATGTTCAGATTCCATTTATCTCCTTGTTTTGTAATCCTTTGCCTTTTTGTTACAGGTATGAGGGATTCTTTCATTATTTCTTGTAAGGGAGGTCTAGTGGCAATGAACTCTCTCAGCTTTTGTTACCCTGGGAAAGCTTTTATTCCTCCCTCATCTCTGAAGGATAGTTTTTCTGGATAGAGTATTCTTGGCTGAAAGTTTTTGTTCTTTTTTTTTTTTTATTGAGTTATTGATAGGTTACAATCTTATGAAATTTCAGTTGTACATTAATGTTTGTCATTCGTGTTGTAGGTGCACCACTTCACCCTTTGTGCCCACCCCCCAACCCCCCTTTCCCCTGGTATCTACTAAACTGTTCTTAGTCCATAATTTTAAATTCCTCATATGAGTGGAGTCATACACAGATTATCCTTCTCTTGCTGGCTTATTTCACTCAACATAATTCTCTCAAGGTCCATCCATGTTATTGCAAATGGAATGATTTTGTTCTGTTTTGCAGCTGAGTAGTATTCCATTGCATATATGTACCACATCTTCTTTATCCATTCGTCTGTTGCTGGACACTTAGGTTGCTTCCACGTCTTGGCTATTGTAAACAGTGCTGCAATAAACATTGGGGTGCATAGGACTTTTGGGATTGCTGACTTCAAGCTCTTTGGATAAATACCCAGTAGTGGGATGGCTGGATCGTATGGTAGTCCTATTTTTAATTTTGTGAGGAATCTCCATACTGTTTTCCACAGTGGCTGCACCAGTTTGCATTCCCACCAGCAGTGTATGAGGGTTCCTTTTTCTCTGCAAGCTCTCCAACATTTGTTGGTATTAGTTTTAGATATTTTTGTCATTCTAACGGGTGTAAGGTGATATCTTAGTGTAGTTTTGATTTGCATTTCCCTGATGATCAGCAATGATGAGCATCTTTTCATGTGCCTATTGGCCATCAGTACATCTTCTTTGGAGAAATGTCTGTTCATGTCTCCAGCCCATTTTTTGATTGGGTTGTTTGATGTTTTGTTGTTGAGTTGCGAGAGTTCTTTATATATTATGGATATTAAGCCCTTGTCAGATATATGACTTGCAAATATTTTTTCCCAGTTAGTGGGCTGTTTTTTTTTGTTTCAATCCTGTTTTCATTTGTCTTGAAGAAGTTCTTTAATCTGATGAAGTCCCATTTGTTTATTCTTTCTATTGTTTCCCTTCTCTGAGAAGGCATGGTGTCCAAAAAGATCCTTTTAATACTGATGTCAAAGAGTGTACTGCCTACATTTTCTTCCAGAAGCCTTATGGTTTCAGGTCTCACCTTTAGGTCTTTGATCCATTTTGAGTTTATTTTGGTGAATGGTGAAAAAGAATGGTCAATTTTCATTCTTTTACATGTGGCCTTCCAGTCTTCCCAGCACCATTTGTTGAAAAGACTTTCTTTTCTCCATTGTATGCCCTCAGCTCATTTGTCAAAGATAAGCTGTCCATAGATGTGTGGTTTTATTTCTGGGCTTTCAATTCTGTTCCATTGATCTGTGCACCTGTTTTTGTACTAGTACCATGCTGTTTTGATTACTGTAGTTTTGTAGTATGTTTTGAAGTCAGGGATTGTGATGCCTCCCGTTTTCTTCTTTTTCCTCAGGATTGCTTTAGAAATTCGGGGTCTTTTGTTGCCCCATATGAATTTTAGGATTCTTTGTTCTAATTCTGTAAAGAATGTCATTGGGATTCTGATTGGGATGGCGGTGAATCTGTAGATTGCTTTAGGCAGAACGGACATTTTAACTATGTTTATTCTTCCAATCCATGTACATGGAATGTCTTTCCATCTTATGTCGTCATCCAATTCTCTTAGAAAGGCCTTGTAATTTTCATTATATAGGTCCTTCACTTCCTTAGTTAAACTTACCCCAAGGTATTTTATTCTTTTTGTTGTGATTGTGAATGGTATTGTATTCTAGAGTTCTTTTTCTGTTGGTTCATTACTGGAGTATAGAAATGCTACTGATTTATACAAATTGATTTTATACCTTGCAACTTTGCTGTAGTTGTTAATTACTTCTAACAGTTTTCAAATGGATTCTTTGGGGTTTTCTATATATAAGATCATGTTGTCTGCAAACAGCGAGAGTTTCACTTCTTCCCTCCCTATTTGGATTCCTTTTATTCCTTTTTCTTGCCTGATTGCTCTGGCCAGGACCTCCAGTACTATGTTAAATAAGAGTGGTGATAGAGGGCATCCTTGTCTCGTTCCCGTTTTCAGGGGGATGGCATTCAGTTTTTGCCCATTGAGTATGATGTTAGCTATGGGTTTGTCGTATATGGCCTTTATTATATTGAGGTAGTTTCCTTCTATGCCCATTTTGTTCAGAGTTTTTATCATAAATGGCTTGAAAGTTTTTGTTCTTTAGCATTTTGAATATATCATTCCATTTTCTCCTAGTGTATAGGGTTTCTGCCAAGAAATCCACTTAAAGCCTGATAGGGATTCCTCTGTAAGTTATTTTCTTCTGCCTTGCAGCCCTCAATATTTTTTCTTTATCATTTACTTTTGCCAGTTTTAATAGTACACGCCTGGGAGAAGGTCTTTATGCACTGATGTAATTAGGAGTTCTTTTGGCTGCATGTACTTCGCCAGATTTGGGAAGTTCTCAGCTATTATTTCTTTGAATGAGCTCTCTGCTCCTTTCTCCCTCTCTTCTCTGTCTGGAATACCTTTAACTGTATATTGCTTTTCCTAATTGAGCTGGACATTTCTTGAAGAATTTCCCCATTCTGTCTGGAATACCTTTAACTTTATGTTGCTTTTCCTAATTGAGTTGGACATTTCTTGAAGAATTTCCCCATTTTTAAAAAATCTTAGTTCTCTCTCCTCCTCCACCTGAAGCATTTCTATATTTCTATCCTCTAAATCACTAATTCTATCCTCTATAACGTCAGCTCTATTTATTAAGGACTCTAGATTTTTTAAAGTCTCATTAAGTGTGTTCTTCATATCCAGAAGTTTTGTTTGTTTTTTTGCTTAGAGTTTCAATCTCTTTGGAGGCTGAGCCATGCCACTTGCTGTAGAGCATTCCCATGGGTGGGGTCACCACGGCACATTGGGCAATCCTGCAGGCTGGGCTGCAACTCCAAAAGCATCTGCGCATGCCAGGTTGTCCCTACATTCTCTTACAGTTGTGAGTAGATGCTGTGTGAGGATCCATGAACTGTCTTGCTGCCACTGGGGAGGGGAAGGGGGTGAGCTTACTTAATTCCACTGCCTCCCAGAGATCCAGTCAATCCACCTTCAGATGTGTAGATCTCTCAAAAATCCTGTTGGTTGGCTGTAAGGCAGAGTGCAGTGTGTGCTTTAGTGTCACACTGGGGCATCGTTTAACCAGCCCGCTCATGGATTATTTCATTATCTAGGGTAACGTTCCTTTGTTTGACTTTTGAACAGACCTTTTTGTATGACTTGTACATGAATTAAGATCTTAGACTTTGTGGAATTAGGTATTAACTTGAAGGTAGATACAGTGGAAATGCAAATAATTTCTGTCAGGTAGAAAAGACAGCCCCCAAGGTTACATTTTTTTACTGCCCTATAGATCAGTCTTATTCTAAAATTCTTCTTAAATCCCTATAACTACCCAGTTCTTTTTTTTTAAAGATTTTATTTTTCCTTTTTCTCCCAAAGCCCCCCCGGTACATAGTTGTTTATTTTTAGTTGCAGGTCCTTCTGGTTGTGGCATGTGGGATGCCGCCTCAGCATGGCCTGATGAGCGGTGCCATGTCTACACCCAGGATCCGAACCAGCGAAATCCCAGGCCACCGAAGTGGAGCATGTGAACTTAACCACTTGGCCACAGAGCCGGCCCCTACTCAGTTCTTCAAAATACTCTTTAAACAGCTTTATTATCTTGCTAATTCGATAATTAATGAGTTAATAAGTCTTTAGCTAACTCTTCACATTTAGTTAATACATTTTTAGTTAATAAATCTTTAGCATGTGTTCATTCTAAAAAAAAAAAAAAAATCCTGTTGGGCTGTGTAGAAAGTCTTCTGCTGGTTAATGAATGTCCATTTACTTGTAACTAAAGGGAAGAGACTGAGGGAAGAACTCACTCTGCCATTATGCGGACATCACTCAGAGGGATTTTTAATGATATAATATTCACTATAAATATCAAGAAATATTATGTAAAAACAGAGTTACCACTTCAGCCTTTTTTTTCATGAGGAAGACTGTCCCTAAGATAACATCCATTGCCAATCTTTGTCTTTTTGCTTAAGGAAGATTGTCCCTGAGCTACCATCTGTGCCAATATTCCTTTATTTTTGTATATGGGACGCCACCATAGCAGGGCTTGATGAGCAATGTGTAGGTCCGCATTCAGGATCTGAACCCATGAACCCCAGGTGACCAAGGTAGAGTGTGCGAACTTAACTGCTACACCACTGGGTTGGTCCCAGAGGCTTTTATTTTCCTTTCTGATTGCCCTTTTCAGCTAATTTTCAATTATATTTTGTACAAAAATTGATTCCTTTATTAGTGCAAGACCTATTTTCTACTAAGGGATTATACTTAGTAATGTTTCTACTATAACATTTTCCTCCTATTTAAAAAATAAGAATTCAACCTAATCTCTTTTTTTGTCTAAAAATATTAAAACTGTAAGTTAGTTAGCTCTATTGACTGTGGTGTTATGAAAAAGGGGTTGATATCTTGAAGCAATTTTGTTGATATGTGTATATGTGTGTTTTTCATAAACCTCATCAGATGTTCTGAGGGAATGGTGATTTAAGAAAAACATCTGCATCATCTATAAAGTGGCCAGCAAGTGGAATCAAAACTGAATAACCTGGATTATAATTTTGGCTCTGCATTAACTCCCTGGGGATCCTAAATCCATAACTGAACCTCTCAGGACACAGTTGTTTCAACAATAACATAGGTATAATGAACCAATGTTTGCTCCAGATAACCTCTTTCATGAGGTTTTGCCTTTAGGATATGCCATCTGGTGTCCCAAACCAAAAGTCTAGAAGAGTCATTGGACTGAAAAAGACCATGCCTTACAGAGAAATACAGGACTTTAAGCTTTCTCTTCTTTTCACTAATATCTATGATATGACCTCCCTTCCTCTATGGTGCAAAAACCACATTTCTTCCCACAGTGAACACATTTCGTCTTTTCTTCTATATGGACTAGCTAAAGATTCTCTGACTTGTTTAA
>NW_025798356.1:0-2292 GCF_021613505.1 Equus quagga | reverse complement strand
GGAGTGTGGCACAGCCCAGCAGTCTCGGTGTCCAGAAGGGTGAGAACACCATGGGGATTTTTATCCTCCTTTCACAGAGGGTACCCGGGAGTGTAGCTGAGCGGCAAGGGGGAGTTTCCTCCACTCTGTTTACGTTTTAAAATGAAAAGGTTAACAAACGATCAGATTCCTTGTGGCTTCCAACTCCAATAAGACTTTTGTTTGCTTTACTGTTTACAAAGCATATTTATATTTATTACATTCATGTCTTACCAGAATGGCTGGAAAAATTGGTTGAAGTCCTTATACTAACATTCCCATGGTTCCTATGGTCAGGACTAGAATTTAGGTGTAAGTTACCCCGGGCAGAACTCTTTGCTATTAACATCCTGGCACCTCAAATTTGTTCTTCCTGAGGGAAGGGGAAGCGGTTTGTCCCTGGAAGGCCTCACAATGAAAGGTGGATCTTGAAGAATGGGTGAGGGGCACTCTGTCAGGTGGGCATGGGTGCTGACCACGTGAGGTAACACCCGTCACCCCACCCTTCCATGCGTCTCCTCCTTCTTTCTTAATGAATTTTTTACACATTGTAGTTAAAACAGTCTCAATTTTCCAGTTTTATTTTTTGAGATATAGTTTATATATATTTAAATATTCACATTTATGTGTACGGTATAATGAGATTTGGAAATTCGGAAACCTGTGTAACTCACAGATATAGAATATTTCCAAGATATAAAATATTTCCACTGTTTCAGAAAGATGCCTCATGTTCCGATTTCTATCACCGCGGATTCCTGTTTTAGCATTTCATATAAATGGAATCATACCATATGTTCTCTTTGGGTCTGGTATTTTTTTGCTTAACCCAATGTTTTTGACTCATCAATGTTATTGAATGCCTCATACCTCCCACATGGGTTTTTGCACAGCACATTTTCCCCAATTAAACATTGGTCCCATGCTCTTTTCATATTATTTTTATTTGTTCTTTAGGGCTTGGTTCACATGCCATACCCCCTGGAGAGCCAGCTCTCACCTTACAAAGATTGAATCTGATGTCCTCCTGTGTAATTGGATAGCACCCTGCTCAAATCTAGCCCTTAACCATGTCTGTTTACTTCTCAATTTCATTGCTAGATAAGGGCTGGAATCCTTTCATGCCTTTATTCTCAGCACAATGTCTGACTCAAATATTTGTTAAATGAATTGCTCTAGAATAAATGCATCTTCTGGGAAACCAAACGGACTTGTCCTCCAGACTCTCCTCACAGCTTCTTTTACAATGTGGAATTAGATGGCTGCACTGATATTTTTTCCAGCTTTACTCAAGCACATTAAAAGAACGGAAATTATTCTTCTTATTTTTAGCTGGTGTGAGCATTCAAAGTTTTCTTCATAATAATATTGGGTGTTTGTCAGAATTTTTAAAGACTTTTTCTAACCAAACTTCTCGGAAAAGTATATTTTTGTTAAAAAATTTAGACATGAAACTGCTTGAGCACAGAGTTGAAAATAATTTCTTTTGCATTCTCACATACATGCACTTGTTTGGAATTTAAAACGAATTTACTGTCTTCATAGTTACTATTTACAATAGCCCTAAATGGGAAAGTACGCAAATATCCAACAACACTAGAATGAATAAATTGTGGTTAAGTCATTCACTGGAATACTAGACAGCCATGACAATGAATGATCTACAACTGTAGACAACAATGCGGATGATTCCCAAATGTAATGTTAAGTAAAAGAAGCCAGACCCAGCAGAATACATACTATATGGTTCAGTTTGCATATAAAGATAAGTGCAAAAATAGACACCACTAATCTATGCCCTTAGAAGTCAAGATGGTGATCACCAGTGGTGGAAGTGTGGTTGACAGAAGTTGGTGATTAGAAGGAACCATGAGGGGAGGGTTCTAGGGTGCTGGTAATATTCTGTTTCTTGATCTGGGTGATGGCCACACAGTGGAGTTCAGTTAGGAAAAATTTATGAAACTATACATCTCTGAAAAGTGTGTGTGTGTATGTATATAAAATACAAGTAAAATTTAAAAAACAAAAAAATATTGAATGAAAAAAAGACAGTCTCTGCTATAACCCAAAGGTTACCTTCCATCATTTTAACTTAAATACTCATCCAAAAAGAGACTGTAATGCTTTTAAAGTTAATATTAATATTCTGAGATGTTAGAATAAAGAGTCAAGAAATGTAGAACTTTAGAATAATAAAACACCTCGTAAGCTACAGAGTTGCTAAATTCCATATCATAATTACATCCAAAAGAAGGTAGAATAATTGTAACTTTT
>NW_025798355.1:0-2292 GCF_021613505.1 Equus quagga | reverse complement strand
AAAAGTTACAATTATTCTACCTTCTTTTGGATGTAATTATGATATGGAATTTAGCAACTCTGTAGCTTACGAGGTGTTTTATTATTCTAAAGTTCTACATTTCTTGACTCTTTATTCTAACATCTCAGAATATTAATATTAACTTTAAAAGCATTACAGTCTCTTTTTGGATGAGTATTTAAGTTAAAATGATGGAAGGTAACCTTTGGGTTATAGCAGAGACTGTCTTTTTTTCATTCAATATTTTTTTGTTTTTTAAATTTTACTTGTATTTTATATACATACACACACACACTTTTCAGAGATGTATAGTTTCATAAATTTTTCCTAACTGAACTCCACTGTGTGGCCATCACCCAGATCAAGAAACAGAATATTACCAGCACCCTAGAACCCTCCCCTCATGGTTCCTTCTAATCACCAACTTCTGTCAACCACACTTCCACCACTGGTGATCACCATCTTGACTTCTAAGGGCATAGATTAGTGGTGTCTATTTTTGCACTTATCTTTATATGCAAACTGAACCATATAGTATGTATTCTGCTGGGTCTGGCTTCTTTTACTTAACATTACATTTGGGAATCATCCGCATTGTTGTCTACAGTTGTAGATCATTCATTGTCATGGCTGTCTAGTATTCCAGTGAATGACTTAACCACAATTTATTCATTCTAGTGTTGTTGGATATTTGCGTACTTTCCCATTTAGGGCTATTGTAAATAGTAACTATGAAGACAGTAAATTCGTTTTAAATTCCAAACAAGTGCATGTATGTGAGAATGCAAAAGAAATTATTTTCAACTCTGTGCTCAAGCAGTTTCATGTCTAAATTTTTTAACAAAAATATACTTTTCCGAGAAGTTTGGTTAGAAAAAGTCTTTAAAAATTCTGACAAACACCCAATATTATTATGAAGAAAACTTTGAATGCTCACACCAGCTAAAAATAAGAAGAATAATTTCCGTTCTTTTAATGTGCTTGAGTAAAGCTGGAAAAAATATCAGTGCAGCCATCTAATTCCACATTGTAAAAGAAGCTGTGAGGAGAGTCTGGAGGACAAGTCCGTTTGGTTTCCCAGAAGATGCATTTATTCTAGAGCAATTCATTTAACAAATATTTGAGTCAGACATTGTGCTGAGAATAAAGGCATGAAAGGATTCCAGCCCTTATCTAGCAATGAAATTGAGAAGTAAACAGACATGGTTAAGGGCTAGATTTGAGCAGGGTGCTATCCAATTACACAGGAGGACATCAGATTCAATCTTTGTAAGGTGAGAGCTGGCTCTCCAGGGGGTATGGCATGTGAACCAAGCCCTAAAGAACAAATAAAAATAATATGAAAAGAGCATGGGACCAATGTTTAATTGGGGAAAATGTGCTGTGCAAAAACCCATGTGGGAGGTATGAGGCATTCAATAACATTGATGAGTCAAAAACATTGGGTTAAGCAAAAAAATACCAGACCCAAAGAGAACATATGGTATGATTCCATTTATATGAAATGCTAAAACAGGAATCCGCGGTGATAGAAATCGGAACATGAGGCATCTTTCTGAAACAGTGGAAATATTTTATATCTTGGAAATATTCTATATCTGTGAGTTACACAGGTTTCCGAATTTCCAAATCTCATTATACCGTACACATAAATGTGAATATTTAAATATATATAAACTATATCTCAAAAAATAAAACTGGAAAATTGAGACTGTTTTAACTACAATGTGTAAAAAATTCATTAAGAAAGAAGGAGGAGACGCATGGAAGGGTGGGGTGACGGGTGTTACCTCACGTGGTCAGCACCCATGCCCACCTGACAGAGTGCCCCTCACCCATTCTTCAAGATCCACCTTTCATTGTGAGGCCTTCCAGGGACAAACCGCTTCCCCTTCCCTCAGGAAGAACAAATTTGAGGTGCCAGGATGTTAATAGCAAAGAGTTCTGCCCGGGGTAACTTACACCTAAATTCTAGTCCTGACCATAGGAACCATGGGAATGTTAGTATAAGGACTTCAACCAATTTTTCCAGCCATTCTGGTAAGACATGAATGTAATAAATATAAATATGCTTTGTAAACAGTAAAGCAAACAAAAGTCTTATTGGAGTTGGAAGCCACAAGGAATCTGATCGTTTGTTAACCTTTTCATTTTAAAACGTAAACAGAGTGGAGGAAACTCCCCCTTGCCGCTCAGCTACACTCCCGGGTACCCTCTGTGAAAGGAGGATAAAAATCCCCATGGTGTTCTCACCCTTCTGGACACCGAGACTGCTGGGCTGTGCCACACTCC
>NW_025798354.1:0-3127 GCF_021613505.1 Equus quagga | reverse complement strand
AGTCAGTGGGAAACTGAGGATAAAACAAGATTAGTAGTAACAGGTGGATCTAAAAGCAGCATGTGCAGAGCTGTGAAGATTAGAGCAGTGAGGCTGACATTCATGGAAAATAAACTCACATTCTCCACAGCAGATGCCCTTTGCCATCTGCCTTTTATTTTTATGTTTTTGAATTTTACTGTGGCAAAAACACTTAACCTTAGATCTACCCTCTTAACAGATTTTTAAGTGTCTGATACAGTGTTGTTATCTACAGGCACAGTGTTGTACAGCAGATCTTTAGAATTTATTCACCCTGGGTAACTGAAATTTTATACCCATTGATTAGTAACTCTGCATTTTCCCCTCCCTAAAGCCCCTGGAAACCACCATTCTATTCTTTGCTTTTATGAGTTGACTCTGTCAGATGCCTCATGCGAGTGGAATCATGCAGTATTTCTTTTTCTGTGATGGACTTATTTCACTTAATGTCTGCAAGGTTCTTCTGTGTGGTTGCATATTGTAGGATTTCCGTCTTTTTTAAGGCTGATTAAAGTTCCGTTGTACGTGTGTGTGTATATATATTCACACAAACAAACCACTTAAAAAAGTCCATTTATCTCTTCATGGACATTTAGTTTGTCTCCACATCTTGGCTACTGTGAATAGTGCTGCATTCAGCATGAGTGTTAATATGTTTTTGGGATCCTGATCTCAGTTCTTTTGAATAAATACCCAGAAGTGGGATTGCTGGATCATATGGTAGTTATATTTTTAATTATTTGAGGAACCTCCATGCTGTTTTTTATAGTGGCTGCACTATTTTGCATTCTCACCAACTGGTTGTAATTTCTTCTGATCATTACCAACACTTGTCTTTTGGGTTTTTTTCATAACAGACATCTAACAGGTGCAAGGTGATATCTCATGTAGTTTTGATTTGCATTTCCCTGATGTTTAGTGCCATTTATCATGTTTCCTTATACCTGTTGGCCATTTGTATGTCTTCTTTGGAAAAACATCTGTTCAAGTCCTTAGCCCCTTTTTAAATTAGGTTATAAGTTTTTTTTCTATTGAGCTGTAGGAGTTGATATATTTTAGAAATTAACTCTTTATCAGATATATGGTTTGCAAATATTTTCTCCCATTCCATATTTTGCCTTTTCACTCTCTTGATGGTTTCCTTTGCTGTGCAGAAGCTTTTTAGTTTGTTATAGTCCCACTAATCTAATTTGCTTTTGTTGCCTGTGCTTTTGAATCATATCTGTGAATCATTACTAAGACCAATGTCATGAAGCATTCCCCCTATGTTTTCTTCTAAGAGTTTTACAGTTTCAGGTCTTACATCTGAGTCTTTAATTCATTTTGAGTTGGTGTTTGTTTATGGTGTATGATAAGGGTCTGGTCTCACTCTTTTGCTTGTGGACGTCTGGTTTTCCCAGAACCCTTTGTTGAAGACATTATTCTTTCCTCATTTTGTATTCTTGACATCCTTGTTGAAGATCAGGTGACCATATATATGCTGGTTTATTTCTGGGCTCTCTATTCTGTTCCATTGGTGTATATGTCTATCTTTATGCTGGCACCATACTGTTTTAATTACTGTAGCTTTGTAATGTATTTTGAAATCAGGAAATGTGATGCCTCTAGCTTTGTTCTTCTTTCTCAAGACTGTTTTGACTATTCAGGTACTTGTGTGGTTCCACAAGAAGTTTAGGATTGTTTTTTCTTTTTTTGTAAAAGACGCCATGGGGATTTTGATAGATATTGCATTGAATCTATAGATCTCTTTGGGTAGTAGGGACTTTTTAACAATATTAAGCCTTCTAATCCATGATGTCTTTCCATTTGTGTATGTCTTCTTTAATTTCTTTCATCAAAGTTTTATAGTGTTCAGAGTACAAAATCTTTCACTTCTTTAGTTAAGTTTATTCCTAAGTGTTTTATTCTTTTTGATGGTATTGTAAATGGGATTGTTTTCCTAATTTCCTTTTCACAGTTCTTTGTTAGTTTATAGAAGCACAACTGATTTGTGTATGCTGATTTTGTACCCTGCAACTTTAATGAATTCCTCTATTAGTTCTAACAGTTTTGTGTGTGAAGTCTTTAAGTTTTCTATATACAATATCATATCATCTGCAAATAGGGACAATTTTGCTTCTTCCTTTGTGATTTGTATGAGTTTTTTTATTTTTCTTGCTAATTGTTCTGGCTAGGACATCCTATACTATATTAAAAAGATGTGGTGAGAGTGGGCATCCTTGCCTTCTTCTGAATATTAGTGGAAAAGCTCTCAGTTTTTCATTGTTGAGTATGCTGTTAGATGTGGGCTTTCCTCATATAGCTTTTATTATGTTGAGGTAATTTCCCCCTATTCCAAGTTTGTTGAGAGTTGTTATCATGAAATGGTTTTGTGTTTTATCAAACAATTTTTCTACATCTATTGGGATGATCATGTGATTTTTATCCTGTATTCTGTTAATGTGGTGTATTGTATTAATGGATTTTCATATGTTGAACCATCCTTGCATCCCAGGGATAAATCCAACTTGGTCATGGTGTAGGATTCTTTTAATGAGCTGGTGAATCCAGTTTGCTAGTATTTTGTAGAAGATTTTTGCATCTATGTTCATCAGGGGTATTGGCTTGTAGTTTTCTTTTCTTGTGCTGTCTTTGTCTGGCTTTGGTATCAGGGTAATGCTGATCTTGTAATATGATTTTGGAAGTGTTCCCTTCTCTTCAATTTTCTGCAAGAGTTTGAGAATGATTGACATTAATTCTTCTTTAAATGTTTGGTAGAATTCACGAGTGAAGCCGTCTGGATCTGGGCTTTTCTTTGTTGGAAGATTTTTGATTACTGATTCAACTTCCTTACAGTTATAGGTCTGTTCAGACTTTCTGTTTCTTCATGATTCAGTTTTGGTAGGTTGTACATCTCTAGGAATTTATCCATTTCTTCTAGGTTATCCAGTTTGTTAGCTATAACTGTTCATAGTAGTCTCATAATGGTTTTTATTTCTGTGGAATTGGTTGCAATGTCTTCTCTTTCATTTCCGATTTTATTGATTTGAGTCTTCTCTCTTTTTTTCTCAGTTAGTCAACTAAAGCTTTGTCAATTTTGTTTATCTTTTCAAAACACCAACTTTAA
>NW_025798353.1:0-3127 GCF_021613505.1 Equus quagga | reverse complement strand
TTAAAGTTGGTGTTTTGAAAAGATAAACAAAATTGACAAAGCTTTAGTTGACTAACTGAGAAAAAAAGAGAGAAGACTCAAATCAATAAAATCGGAAATGAAAGAGAAGACATTGCAACCAATTCCACAGAAATAAAAACCATTATGAGACTACTATGAACAGTTATAGCTAACAAACTGGATAACCTAGAAGAAATGGATAAATTCCTAGAGATGTACAACCTACCAAAACTGAATCATGAAGAAACAGAAAGTCTGAACAGACCTATAACTGTAAGGAAGTTGAATCAGTAATCAAAAATCTTCCAACAAAGAAAAGCCCAGATCCAGACGGCTTCACTCGTGAATTCTACCAAACATTTAAAGAAGAATTAATGTCAATCATTCTCAAACTCTTGCAGAAAATTGAAGAGAAGGGAACACTTCCAAAATCATATTACAAGATCAGCATTACCCTGATACCAAAGCCAGACAAAGACAGCACAAGAAAAGAAAACTACAAGCCAATACCCCTGATGAACATAGATGCAAAAATCTTCTACAAAATACTAGCAAACTGGATTCACCAGCTCATTAAAAGAATCCTACACCATGACCAAGTTGGATTTATCCCTGGGATGCAAGGATGGTTCAACATATGAAAATCCATTAATACAATACACCACATTAACAGAATACAGGATAAAAATCACATGATCATCCCAATAGATGTAGAAAAATTGTTTGATAAAACACAAAACCATTTCATGATAACAACTCTCAACAAACTTGGAATAGGGGGAAATTACCTCAACATAATAAAAGCTATATGAGGAAAGCCCACATCTAACAGCATACTCAACAATGAAAAACTGAGAGCTTTTCCACTAATATTCAGAAGAAGGCAAGGATGCCCACTCTCACCACATCTTTTTAATATAGTATAGGATGTCCTAGCCAGAACAATTAGCAAGAAAAATAAAAAAACTCATACAAATCACAAAGGAAGAAGCAAAATTGTCCCTATTTGCAGATGATATGATATTGTATATAGAAAACTTAAAGACTTCACACACAAAACTGTTAGAACTAATAGAGGAATTCATTAAAGTTGCAGGGTACAAAATCAGCATACACAAATCAGTTGTGCTTCTATAAACTAACAAAGAACTGTGAAAAGGAAATTAGGAAAACAATCCCATTTACAATACCATCAAAAAGAATAAAACACTTAGGAATAAACTTAACTAAAGAAGTGAAAGATTTTGTACTCTGAACACTATAAAACTTTGATGAAAGAAATTAAAGAAGACATACACAAATGGAAAGACATCATGGATTAGAAGGCTTAATATTGTTAAAAAGTCCCTACTACCCAAAGAGATCTATAGATTCAATGCAATATCTATCAAAATCCCCATGGCGTCTTTTACAAAAAAAGAAAAAACAATCCTAAACTTCTTGTGGAACCACACAAGTACCTGAATAGTCAAAACAGTCTTGAGAAAGAAGAACAAAGCTAGAGGCATCACATTTCCTGATTTCAAAATACATTACAAAGCTACAGTAATTAAAACAGTATGGTGCCAGCATAAAGATAGACATATACACCAATGGAACAGAATAGAGAGCCCAGAAATAAACCAGCATATATATGGTCACCTGATCTTCAACAAGGATGTCAAGAATACAAAATGAGGAAAGAATAATGTCTTCAACAAAGGGTTCTGGGAAAACCAGACGTCCACAAGCAAAAGAGTGAGACCAGACCCTTATCATACACCATAAACAAACACCAACTCAAAATGAATTAAAGACTCAGATGTAAGACCTGAAACTGTAAAACTCTTAGAAGAAAACATAGGGGGAATGCTTCATGACATTGGTCTTAGTAATGATTCACAGATATGATTCAAAAGCACAGGCAACAAAAGCAAATTAGATTAGTGGGACTATAACAAACTAAAAAGCTTCTGCACAGCAAAGGAAACCATCAAGAGAGTGAAAAGGCAAAATATGGAATGGGAGAAAATATTTGCAAACCATATATCTGATAAAGAGTTAATTTCTAAAATATATCAACTCCTACAGCTCAATAGAAAAAAAACTTATAACCTAATTTAAAAAGGGGCTAAGGACTTGAACAGATGTTTTTCCAAAGAAGACATACAAATGGCCAACAGGTATAAGGAAACATGATAAATGGCACTAAACATCAGGGAAATGCAAATCAAAACTACATGAGATATCACCTTGCACCTGTTAGATGTCTGTTATGAAAAAAACCCAAAAGACAAGTGTTGGTAATGATCAGAAGAAATTACAACCAGTTGGTGAGAATGCAAAATAGTGCAGCCACTATAAAAAACAGCATGGAGGTTCCTCAAATAATTAAAAATATAACTACCATATGATCCAGCAATCCCACTTCTGGGTATTTATTCAAAAGAACTGAGATCAGGATCCCAAAAACATATTAACACTCATGCTGAATGCAGCACTATTCACAGTAGCCAAGATGTGGAGACAAACTAAATGTCCATGAAGAGATAAATGGACTTTTTTAAGTGGTTTGTTTGTGTGAATATATATACACACACACGTACAACGGAACTTTAATCAGCCTTAAAAAAGACGGAAATCCTACAATATGCAACCACACAGATGAACCTTGCAGACATGAAGTGAAATAAGCCCATCACAGAAAAAGAAATACTGCATGATTCCACTCGCATGAGGCATCTGACAGAGTCAACTCATAAAAGCAAAAAATAGAATGGTGGTTTCCAGGGGCTTTAGGGAGGGGAAAATGCAGAGTTACTAATCAATGGGTATAAAATTTCAGTTACCCAGGGTGAATAAATTCTAGAGATGTGCTGTACAACACTGGGCCTGTAGATAACAATACTGTATCAGACACTTAAAAATCTGTTAAGAGGGTAGATCTAAGGTTAAGTGTTTTTGCCACAGTAAAATTCAAAAACATAAAAATAAAAGGCAGATGGCAAAGGGCATCTGCTGTGGAGAATGTGAGTTTATTTTCCATGAATGTCAGCCTCACTGCTCTAATCTTCACAGCTCTGCACATGCTGCTTTTAGATCCACCTGTTACTACTAATCTTGTTTTATCCTCAGTTTCCCACTGACT
>NW_025798352.1:0-3126 GCF_021613505.1 Equus quagga | reverse complement strand
AGTCAGTGGGAAACTGAGGATAAAACAAGATTAGTAGTAACAGGTGGATCTGCAGGCAGCATGTGCAGAGCTGTGAAGATTAGAGCAGTGAGGCTGACATTCATGGAAAATAAACTCACTTTCTCCACAGCAGATGCCCTTTGCCATCTGCCTTTTATTTTTATTTTTTTGAATTTTACTGTGGCAAAAACACTTAACCTTAGATCTACCCTCTTAACAGATTTTTAAGTGTCTGATACAGTGTTGTTATCTACAGGCACAGTGTTGTACAGCAGATCTTTAGAATTTATTCACCCTGGGTAACTGAAATTTTATACCCATTGATTAGTAACTCTGCATTTTCCCCTCCCTAAAGCCCCTGGAAACCACCATTCTATTCTTTGCTTTTATGAGTTGACTCTGTCAGATGCCTCATGCGAGTGGAATCATGCAGTATTTCTTTTTCTGTGATGGACTTATTTCACTTAATGTCTGCAAGGTTCTTCTGTGTGGTTGCATATTGTAGGATTTCCGTCTTTTTTAAGGCTGATTAAAGTTCCGTTGTACGTGTGTGTGTATATATATTCACACAAACAAACCACTTAAAAAAGTCCATTTATCTCTTCATGGACATTTAGTTTGTCTCCACATCTTGGCTACTGTGAATAGTGCTGCATTCAGCATGAGTGTTAATATGTTTTTGGGATCCTGATCTCAGTTCTTTTGAATAAATACCCAGAAGTGGGATTGCTGGATCATATGGTAGTTATATTTTTAATTATTTGAGGAACCTCCATGCTGTTTTTTATAGTGGCTGCACTATTTTGCATTCTCACCAACTGGTTGTAATTTCTTCTGATCATTACCAACACTTGTCTTTTGGGTTTTTTTCATAACAGCCATCTAACAGGTGCAAGGTGATATCTCATGTAGTTTTGATTTGCATTTCCCTGATGTTTAGTGTCATTTATCATGTTTCCTTATACCTGTTGGCCATTTGTATGTCTTCTTTGGAAAAACATCTATTCAAGTCCTTAGCCCATTTTTTAAATTAGGTTATAAGTTTTTTTCTATTGAGCTGTAGGAGTTGATATATTTTAGAAATTAACTCTTTATCAGATATATGGTTTGCAAATATTTTCTCCCATTCCATATTTTGCCTTTTCACTCTCTTGATGGTTTCCTTTGCTGTGCAGAAGCTTTTTAGTTTGTTATAGTCCCACTAATCTAATTTGCTTTTGTTGCCTGTGCTTTTGAATCATATCTGTGAATCATTACTAAGACCAATGTCATGAAGCATTCCCCCTATGTTTTCTTCTAAGAGTTTTACAGTTTCAGGTCTTAAATTTGAGTCTTTAATTCATTTTGAGTTGGTGTTTGTTTATGGTGTATGATAAGGGTCTGGTCTCACTCTTTTGCTTGTGGACGTCTGGTTTTCCCAGAACCCTTTGTTGAAGACATTATTCTTTCCTCATTTTGTATTCTTGACATCCTTGTTGAAGATCAGGTGACCATATATATGCTGGTTTATTTCTGGGCTCTCTATTCTGTTCCATTGGTGTATATGTCTATCTTTATGCTGGCACCATACTGTTTTAATTACTGTAGCTTTGTAATGTATTTTGAAATCAGGAAATGCGATGCCTCTAGCTTTGTTCTTCTTTCTCAAGACTGTTTTGACTATTCAGGTACTTGTGTGGTTCCACAAGAAGTTTAGGATTGTTTTTTCTTTTTTTGTAAAAGACGCCATGGGGATTTTGATAGATATTGCATTGAATCTATAGATCTCTTTGGGTAGTAGGGACTTTTTAACAATATTAAGCCTTCTAATCCATGATGTCTTTCCATTTGTGTATGTCTTCTTTAATTTCTTTCATCAAAGTTTTATACTGTTCAGAGTACAAAATCTTTCACTTCTTTAGTTAAGTTTATTCCTAAGTGTTTTATTCTTTTTGATGGTATTGTAAATGGGATTGTTTTCCTAATTTCCTTTTCACAGTTCTTTGTTAGTTTATAGAAGCACAACTGATTTGTGTATGCTGATTTTGTACCCTGCAACTTTAATGAATTCCTCTATTAGTTCTAACAGTTTTGTGTGTGAAGTCTTTAAGTTTTCTATATATAATATCATATCATCTGCAAATAGGGACAATTTTGCTTCTTCCTTTGTGATTTGTATGAGTTTTTTTATTTTTCTTGCTAATTGTTCTGGCTAGGACATCCTATACTATATTAAAAAGATGTGGTGAGAGTGGGCATCCTTGCCTTCTTCTGAATATTAGTGGAAAATCTCTCAGTTTTTCATTCTTGAGTATGCTGTTAGATGTGGGCTTTCCTCATATAACTTTTATTATGTTGAGGTAATTTCCCCCTATTCCAAGTTTGTTGAGAGTTGTTATCATGAAATGGTTTTGTATTTTATCGAACAATTTTTCTACATCTATTGGGATGATCATGTGATTTTTATCCTGTATTCTGTTAATGTGGTGTATTGTATTAATGGATTTTCATATGTTGAACCATCCTTGCATCCCAGGGATAAATCCCAATTGGTTATGATGTAGGATTCTTTTAATGAGCTGGTGAATCCAGTTTGCTAGTATTTTGTAGAAGATTTTTGCATCTATGTTCATCAGGGGTATTGGCTTGTAGTTTTCTTTTCTTGTGCTGTCTTTGTCTGGCTTTGGTATCAGGATAATGCTGATCTTGTAAAATGATTTTGGAGGTGTGCCCTTCTCTTCAATTTTCTGGAAGAGTTTAGAATGATTGACATTAATTCTTCTTTAAATGTTTGGTAGAATTCACGAGTGAAGCCGTCTGGATCTGGGCTTTTCTTTGTTGGAAGATTTTTGATTACTGATTCAACTTCCTTACAGTTATAGGTCTGTTCAGACTTTCTGTTTCTTCATGATTCAGTTTTGGTAGGTTGTACATCTCTAGGAATTTATCCATTTCTTCTAGGTTATCCAGTTTGTTAGCTATAACTGTTCATAGTAGTCTCATAATGGTTTTTATTTCTGTGGAATTGGTTGCAATGTCTTCTCTTTCATTTCCGATTTTATTGATTTGAGTCTTCTCTCTTTTTTTCTCAGTTAGTCAACTAAAGCTTTGTCAATTTTGTTTATCTTTTCAAAACACCAACTTTAA
>NW_025798351.1:0-2038 GCF_021613505.1 Equus quagga | reverse complement strand
TTTTCTTATATAAATTGAGCATGAGATAATAGTGACACAGATTTGAAATATTTGATGTGGGTCGAGGCTGCCCCAGCTAGAGAAGCCCAAGGTGACCTGGCCTACATGCCGATCTATATGACCCAATGGATTTTATGGTGTGGATTAAGGCTGCGCCAGGGAGAGAAGCCCAGGGCATCCTTGCCTACATGCGGATCTATATGACCAGATTCATATCTAAAGTTATACGACCACACAATTACCAGACCCCATCTGCACTGAAATCATTTAATGACTTTTTACATCATGTTTTCTTTTTCCAGTAAAAATAAGTCACATACCCATGCCTTATAAATTTAGCCCTAACCCTCAACACGTGCCAGTAGCAGCAGCTCTGACTGCCCATGGGTCCTGTCCCCAGGCAGCAGCAGCTCTGACTGCCCATGGGTCCTGTCCCCATGCTATTCCATACTATTCTCTAAATAAAAGAGCACTACTGCCAGACCTTGAGAGTCCAAGAAATCTTTCTTTTGACTCTTCAGTGCACCATCCCCGCATCACTATTTATGAGATTATTGAGGCTTAACCTAAATGAGAAAATGAGGAAGTAGAAAAAATTCACTTCCTCATATTTTTATCCATTTTTTTTCTCCTGTTTTTCGAAAGGTCATGCAGGAGACAAAGTTCCTTTGTAGTTCTGTTTCTCATTTTGTCACTTTTTTTACATGAATAAATGATAATATGATTTGCATTTTTACATGGTTTTAAAATATGCCATCTATTACAACAGTAATTACTAAAGAAACAAAATTTCACTCCAGTTTGTGAGAAATCTATGAACTTTTTACAAATAGGGAGACTGTACTAGATTTCAAAAACTGTTGACTTGGAAATTAAGCAAATGTAGGTTATTTAAAGGGTAAATTAAGTCAATTGTAAAGGGATTTTTTGGCTCAGTTAGACTGATTTAAAAATTTTTTCTCATAACTACTGTGTATTACATACTTCTTATATATAATTTAGACTCAATTGTTGTATTTGCCACTCTAAATCTAGACATGTCTATTCTCTGTCAAAAAGGAGGAGAGATTTATGGAGCTTTAAACTATATACACAGAAATAAAAACTTAGAACATCAGACAGTATAGTTTACCTCATATATTTAATTGCAACCTGAATTTTATTGCAACAATAAAAGCACTATAGTTAGGAAATGCAGTGGCATTGATAATAGGTTTAATCTCCCTGTTTTGTTAGCCAAGCTTAAATCCTCTTACTTCTAAAAGGTGCTTAATAAATTGTCTTAGGAGATGAAATTGTTGAACTAGCTTGCATGTTTTATGTGTCATAAAGAAATAATTTACCTATTTTTCAGTGCCGAAAACCTGATCAGCATTTCAAACCCTATTTGACTCCTGATTTGCCAAAACGATTACACTTTGCCAAAAATATCAGAATCGACAAAGTTCATCTTTTGGTGAATGAACAGTGGCTGGCCGTGAGGTTTGTGTGTCTATTTGCTTATCTCACAATACTTTTAACAACCGTCTTTGGTTATAAATTGTCTTACCTTTACCCTCCTACTACTATGATCATGGAAGTTTCCTGAGCATGGACATGCTCTTGACATTTTAAATCTCTCTAGCACTCCTGTATTTGAAATGACTGTTATTAGGTTGCCGATCTTAGCATCCTCATCTTCACAATTATCGATAAGAGTGAGGAGGAAGGCTGGCACTGTTCATCGACTGTTCCAGAGACCGTCCATACCAGCACATATTTAACCCCCACTGAGGTCTCCTTTAGGCGGCAGACAGGACATAAAGATGATATCAGCTGCCTTCCAGGCTGGTAGTGACTGATTACATGGCTTTTTAATTAAGATGTTTGTTGTCTGTGTGGTTTTTATAAAAGAGCACATTTATGATTATAGGGCCAACCTAACCAACTAGTTGTAACATTTATTTCATTTTTCTAGTTATAATTCTAATTCATGTTGATCATTGAGCATTTGCAAAATATAAGCATGTTTCGAGAAAATAAAAGCCATTCTGAATCA
>NW_025798350.1:0-2038 GCF_021613505.1 Equus quagga | reverse complement strand
TGATTCAGAATGGCTTTTATTTTCTCGAAACATGCTTATATTTTGCAAATGCTCAATGATCAACATGAATTACAATTATAACTAGAAAAATGAAATAAATGTTACAACTAGTTGGTTAGGTTGGCCCTATAATCATAAATGTGCTCTTTTATAAAAACCACACAGACAACAAACATCTTAATTAAAAAGCCATGTAATCAGTCACTACCAGCCTGGAAGGCAGCTGATATCATCTTTATGTCCTGTCTGCCGCCTAAAGGAGACCTCAGTGGGGGTTAAATATGTGCTGGTATGGACGGTCTCTGGAACAGTCGATGAACAGTGCCAGCCTTCCTCCTCACTCTTATCGATAATTGTGAAGATGAGGATGCTAAGATCGGCAACCTAATAACAGTCATTTCAAATACAGGAGTGCTAGAGAGATTTAAAATGTCAAGAGCATGTCCATGCTCAGGAAACTTCCATGATCATAGTAGTAGGAGGGTAAAGGTAAGACAATTTATAACCAAAGACGGTTGTTAAAAGTATTGTGAGATAAGCAAATAGACACACAAACCTCACGGCCAGCCACTGTTCATTCACCAAAAGATGAACTTTGTCGATTCTGATATTTTTGGCAAAGTGTAATCGTTTTGGCAAATCAGGAGTCAAATAGGGTTTGAAATGCTGATCAGGTTTTCGGCACTGAAAAATAGGTAAATTATTTCTTTATGACACATAAAACATGCAAGCTAGTTCAACAATTTCATCTCCTAAGACAATTTATTAAGCACCTTTTAGAAGTAAGAGGATTTAAGCTTGGCTAACAAAACAGGGAGATTAAACCTATTATCAATGCCACTGCATTTCCTAACTATAGTGCTTTTATTGTTGCAATAAAATTCAGGTTGCAATTAAATATATGAGGTAAACTATACTGTCTGATGTTCTAAGTTTTTATTTCTGTGTATATAGTTTAAAGCTCCATAAATCTCTCCTCCTTTTTGACAGAGAATAGACATGTCTAGATTTAGAGTGGCAAATACAACAATTGAGTCTAAATTATATATAAGAAGTATGTAATACACAGTAGTTATGAGAAAAAATTTTTAAATCAGTCTAACTGAGCCAAAAAATCCCTTTACAATTGACTTAATTTACCCTTTAAATAACCTACATTTGCTTAATTTCCAAGTCAACAGTTTTTGAAATCTAGTACAGTCTCCCTATTTGTAAAAAGTTCATAGATTTCTCACAAACTGGAGTGAAATTTTGTTTCTTTAGTAATTACTGTTGTAATAGATGGCATATTTTAAAACCATGTAAAAATGCAAATCATATTATCATTTATTCATGTAAAAAAAGTGACAAAATGAGAAACAGAACTACAAAGGAACTTTGTCTCCTGCATGACCTTTCGAAAAACAGGAGAAAAAAAATGGATAAAAATATGAGGAAGTGAATTTTTTCTACTTCCTCATTTTCTCATTTAGGTTAAGCCTCAATAATCTCATAAATAGTGATGCGGGGATGGTGCACTGAAGAGTCAAAAGAAAGATTTCTTGGACTCTCAAGGTCTGGCAGTAGTGCTCTTTTATTTAGAGAATAGTATGGAATAGCATGGGGACAGGACCCATGGGCAGTCAGAGCTGCTGCTGCCTGGGGACAGGACCCATGGGCAGTCAGAGCTGCTGCTACTGGCACGTGTTGAGGGTTAGGGCTAAATTTATAAGGCATGGGTATGTGACTTATTTTTACTGGAAAAAGAAAACATGATGTAAAAAGTCATTAAATGATTTCAGTGCAGATGGGGTCTGGTAATTGTGTGGTCGTATAACTTTAGATATGAATCTGGTCATATAGATCCGCATGTAGGCAAGGATGCCCTGGGCTTCTCTCCCTGGCGCAGCCTTAATCCACACCATAAAATCCATTGGGTCATATAGATCGGCATGTAGGCCAGGTCACCTTGGGCTTCTCTAGCTGGGGCAGCCTCGACCCACATCAAATATTTCAAATCTGTGTCACTATTATCTCATGCTCAATTTATATAAGAAAA
>NW_025798349.1:0-2231 GCF_021613505.1 Equus quagga | reverse complement strand
AAACGATCAGATTCCTTGTGGCTTCAAACTCATAACAGACTTTTGTTTGCTTTCCTGTTTACAAAGCATTTTCATATTAATTTATTACATCCAAGCCTTACAACAATGACTAGAAAAATTGGTTGAAGTCTTTATACTAACATTCCCAAGGTCCTATGCTCAGGACTATAATTTAGGTCTAAATTACTCCAGCCAGAACTCTTTCTGTTAACATCCTGGCACCTCAAATTTGTTCTTCCTGAGGGAAGGGGAAGAGGTTTATCCCTGGAAGGCCTCACAATGAAAGGTGGACCTTGAAGAATGGGTGAGGGGCACTCTGTCAGGTGGGCATGGGTGCTGACCACGTGAGGTGACACCCGTCACCCCACCCCTCCATGAATCAGTCCACACGTCTATGACGGCTGCTGCCCGGACTTTGCCCGCCCCTGGAAACGTGCCCACCTTCACCACAGAGGCAGGGTGGATTCTCCCTGTCCTCCAGTTGCCCCTCTGCCCTTCACCTACCTCAGTCTTCTGGCTCAAGCCCTGAGAGGATGACAGTGAAGACGAGGCAGGGGAAAGGCATACCTGGCTGTAGGAAGAACTGGTGGAGGCATTTTTTAAGAGCATAATTTCATTTAAAAGATGTGTGTGGATAGCCTGTCCGTTTTTGTACCGTGCTGTGTTGGTTTACCCCAGTCCTCAGGTCCAGCACCCCTCTTCAGCAGCTTCTGGGTGGAAGAGCCAATTTAGAATTAAAAGGAGACTTTAGTTTGACTCCTGGTTTTGCCTGTGGCACTTGCATTAGTCACTTCTCTGAAATGCATCTATAAAATCAGAACAATAATAATGATGCCAAGTTCAAGAGATTTTTGTGTAAGAATTAAATCAATATCTTGATCCCATAGATGTTTGACCCTATTTTCCAGCTGCAAATTTATTTTGATGGCATATTTATGAATATAAATTTTTAAGTCAGCATTATGCTAATGGCGTTATGAAACAAATAAGTATTTTCCAATGAAAATTGCAGTATGCCACTTTAATTTCTTGTAGAATATTCTACATATTGTAGTTAAAACAGTCCCAGTATTCCATTTTTATTTTTTGAGGTATAGTTTATATACATTGAAATGCTCACATTTATGTGTTCTTTCACAACGTAGAATTGGAAGGCTGCACTGACCTTTTTCTAGCTTTACTCAAGCATATTGAAAAAAACTGAAATGATTCTTCTTATTTTTGGCTGGTATCATCATTCAGAATTTTCTTTATAATAATATTGAGTGTTTGTCAGAATTTTTAAAGATTTATTCTAACCAAACTTCTTGGAAAAGTATGTTCTTTTTCAAAAATTTAGATGTAAAACAGCTTGAGCACTGAGTTGAAAATAATTTCTTTTCCATTCTCACTTGCATGCACTGTGTTTGGAATTTAAAACAAACTTAGTGTGTTCACAGTTGCCATTTATAATAGCCCTAAACTGGAAAGTACCCAAATACCCATCGACACTAGAATGAATAAGTTGTGGTTTAGTCATTCACTGGAATACTAGACAGCCACGACAATGAATAATCTACGACTACAGGCAGCAATGCAGATGAATCTCAAACATAATGTTAAGTAAAAGAAGCAGACACAGCAGAATACATACTATATGATTCAGTTTGCATATAAAGATAAGTGCAAAAATAGACACAACTAATCTATGCCCTTAGAAGTCACGATGGTGATCACCAGTGGTGGAAGTGTGCTTGGCAGAGGTTGGAGATTAGAAGGAACCATGAGGGGAGGGTTCCAGGGTGCTGGTAATATTCTGTTTCTTGATCTGGGTGATGGCCACACAGTGGAGTTCAGTTAGGAAAAATTTATGAAACTATACATCTCTGAAAAGTGTGTGTGTGTGTGTGTATGTATATGAAATACAAATAAAATTTTACAGACAAAAAAAGTGTTGAGTGAAAAAAAAGAGTCTCTGGCTATAACCCAAAAGTTACCTTCCATCATTTTAACTTAAATACTCATCCAAAAAGAGACTGTAATGCTTTTAAGGTTAATATTAATTAAAGAGTCATTAGAATTATTAGCTATTAGAATATTAGAATAGATATCAGAATAGAATAAAAAAATGTAGAACTTTAGAATAAGAGAACACGTCATAAGCTATAGAGTTCCTAAATTCCATATCATAATTACATCCAAAGTAAGGTAGAATAATTGTAACTTTTATGATATTTGAGTTTGAGCATTGA
>NW_025798348.1:0-2038 GCF_021613505.1 Equus quagga | reverse complement strand
TTTTCTTATATAAATTGAGCATGAGATAATAGTGACACAGATTTGAAATATTTGATGTGGGTCAAGGCTGCCCCAGCTAGAGAAGCCCAAGGTGACCTGGCCTACATGCCGATCTATATGACCCAATGGATTTTATGGTGTGGATTAAGGCTGCGCCAGGGAGAGAAGCCCAGGGCATCCTTGCCTACATGCGGATCTATATGACCAGATTCATATCTAAAGTTATACGACCACACAATTACCAGACCCCATCTGCACTGAAATCATTTAATGACTTTTTACATCATGTTTTCTTTTTCCAGTAAAAATAAGTCACGTACCCATGCCTTATAAATTTAGCCCTAACCCTCAACACGTGCCAGTAGCAGCAGCTCTGACTGCCCATGGGTCCTGTCCCCAGGCAGCAGCAGCTCTGACTGCCCATGGGTCCTGTCCCCATGCTATTCCATACTATTCTCTAAATAAAAGAGCACTACTGCCAGACCTTGAGAGTCCAAGAAATCTTTCTTTTGACTCTTCAGTGCACCATCCCCGCATCACTATTTATGAGATTATTGAGGCTTAACCTAAATGAGAAAATGAGGAAGTAGAAAAAATTCACTTCCTCATATTTTTATCCATTTTTTTTCTCCTGTTTTTCGAAAGGTCATGCAGGAGACAAAGTTCCTTTGTAGTTCTGTTTCTCATTTTGTCACTTTTTTTACATGAATAAATGATAATGTGATTTGCATTTTTACATAGTTTTAAAATATGCCATCTATTACAACAGTAATTACTAAAGAAACAAAATTTCACTCCAGTTTGTGAGAAATCTATGAACTTTTTACAAATAGGGAGACTGTACTAGATTTCAAAAACTGTTGACTTGGAAATTAAGCAAATGTAGGTTATTTAAAGGGTAAATTAAGTCAATTGTAAAGGGATTTTTTGGCTCAGTTAGACTGATTTAAAAATTTTTTCTCATAACTACTGTGTATTACATACTTCTTATATATAATTTAGACTCAATTGTTGTATTTGCCACTCTAAATCTAGACATGTCTATTCTCTGTCAAAAAGGAGGAGAGATTTATGGAGCTTTAAACTATATACGCAGAAATAAAAACTTAGAACATCAGACAGTATAGTTTACCTCATATATTTAATTGCAACCTGAATTTTATTGCAACAATAAAAGCACTATAGTTAGGGAATGCGGTGGCATTGATAATAGGTCTAATCTCCCTGTTTTGTTAGCCAAGCTTAAATCCTCTTACTTCTAAAAGGTGCTTAATAAATTGTCTTAGGAGATGAAATTGTTGAACTAGCTTGCATGTTTTATGTGTCATAAAGAAATAATTTACCTATTTTTCAGTGCCGAAAACCTGATCAGCATTTCAAACCCTATTTGACTCCTGATTTGCCAAAACGATTACACTTTGCCAAAAATATCAGAATCGACAAAGTTCATCTTTTGGTGAATGAACAGTGGCTGGCCGTGAGGTTTGTGTGTCTATTTGCTTATCTCACAATACTTTTAACAACCGTCTTTGGTTATAAATTGTCTTACCTTTACCCTCCTACTACTATGATCATGGAAGTTTCCTGAGCATGGACATGCTCTTGACATTTTAAATCTCTCTAGCACTCCTGTATTTGAAATGACTGTTATTAGGTTGCCGATCTTAGCATCCTCATCTTCACAATTATCGATAAGAGTGAGGAGGAAGGCTGGCACTGTTCATCGACTGTTCCAGAGACCGTCCATACCAGCACATATTTAACCCCCACTGAGGTCTCCTTTAGGCGGCAGACAGGACATAAAGATGATATCAGCTGCCTTCCAGGCTGGTAGTGACTGATTACATGGCTTTTTAATTAAGATGTTTGTTGTCTGTGTGGTTTTTATAAAAGAGCACATTTATGATTATAGGGCCAACCTAACCAACTAGTTGTAACATTTATTTCATTTTTCTAGTTATAATTCTAATTCATGTTGATCATTGAGCATTTGCAAAATATAAGCATGTTTCGAGAAAATAAAAGCCATTCTGAATCA
>NW_025798347.1:0-2231 GCF_021613505.1 Equus quagga | reverse complement strand
TCAATGCTCAAACTCAAATATCATAAAAGTTACAATTATTCTACCTTACTTTGGATGTAATTATGATATGGAATTTAGGAACTCTATAGCTTATGACGTGTTCTCTTATTCTAAAGTTCTACATTTTTTTATTCTATTCTGATATCTATTCTAATATTCTAATAGCTAATAATTCTAATGACTCTTTAATTAATATTAACCTTAAAAGCATTACAGTCTCTTTTTGGATGAGTATTTAAGTTAAAATGATGGAAGGTAACTTTTGGGTTATAGCCAGAGACTCTTTTTTTTCACTCAACACTTTTTTTGTCTGTAAAATTTTATTTGTATTTCATATACATACACACACACACACACACTTTTCAGAGATGTATAGTTTCATAAATTTTTCCTAACTGAACTCCACTGTGTGGCCATCACCCAGATCAAGAAACAGAATATTACCAGCACCCTGGAACCCTCCCCTCATGGTTCCTTCTAATCTCCAACCTCTGCCAAGCACACTTCCACCACTGGTGATCACCATCGTGACTTCTAAGGGCATAGATTAGTTGTGTCTATTTTTGCACTTATCTTTATATGCAAACTGAATCATATAGTATGTATTCTGCTGTGTCTGCTTCTTTTACTTAACATTATGTTTGAGATTCATCTGCATTGCTGCCTGTAGTCGTAGATTATTCATTGTCGTGGCTGTCTAGTATTCCAGTGAATGACTAAACCACAACTTATTCATTCTAGTGTCGATGGGTATTTGGGTACTTTCCAGTTTAGGGCTATTATAAATGGCAACTGTGAACACACTAAGTTTGTTTTAAATTCCAAACACAGTGCATGCAAGTGAGAATGGAAAAGAAATTATTTTCAACTCAGTGCTCAAGCTGTTTTACATCTAAATTTTTGAAAAAGAACATACTTTTCCAAGAAGTTTGGTTAGAATAAATCTTTAAAAATTCTGACAAACACTCAATATTATTATAAAGAAAATTCTGAATGATGATACCAGCCAAAAATAAGAAGAATCATTTCAGTTTTTTTCAATATGCTTGAGTAAAGCTAGAAAAAGGTCAGTGCAGCCTTCCAATTCTACGTTGTGAAAGAACACATAAATGTGAGCATTTCAATGTATATAAACTATACCTCAAAAAATAAAAATGGAATACTGGGACTGTTTTAACTACAATATGTAGAATATTCTACAAGAAATTAAAGTGGCATACTGCAATTTTCATTGGAAAATACTTATTTGTTTCATAACGCCATTAGCATAATGCTGACTTAAAAATTTATATTCATAAATATGCCATCAAAATAAATTTGCAGCTGGAAAATAGGGTCAAACATCTATGGGATCAAGATATTGATTTAATTCTTACACAAAAATCTCTTGAACTTGGCATCATTATTATTGTTCTGATTTTATAGATGCATTTCAGAGAAGTGACTAATGCAAGTGCCACAGGCAAAACCAGGAGTCAAACTAAAGTCTCCTTTTAATTCTAAATTGGCTCTTCCACCCAGAAGCTGCTGAAGAGGGGTGCTGGACCTGAGGACTGGGGTAAACCAACACAGCACGGTACAAAAACGGACAGGCTATCCACACACATCTTTTAAATGAAATTATGCTCTTAAAAAATGCCTCCACCAGTTCTTCCTACAGCCAGGTATGCCTTTCCCCTGCCTCGTCTTCACTGTCATCCTCTCAGGGCTTGAGCCAGAAGACTGAGGTAGGTGAAGGGCAGAGGGGCAACTGGAGGACAGGGAGAATCCACCCTGCCTCTGTGGTGAAGGTGGGCACGTTTCCAGGGGCGGGCAAAGTCCGGGCAGCAGCCGTCATAGACGTGTGGACTGATTCATGGAGGGGTGGGGTGACGGGTGTCACCTCACGTGGTCAGCACCCATGCCCACCTGACAGAGTGCCCCTCACCCATTCTTCAAGGTCCACCTTTCATTGTGAGGCCTTCCAGGGATAAACCTCTTCCCCTTCCCTCAGGAAGAACAAATTTGAGGTGCCAGGATGTTAACAGAAAGAGTTCTGGCTGGAGTAATTTAGACCTAAATTATAGTCCTGAGCATAGGACCTTGGGAATGTTAGTATAAAGACTTCAACCAATTTTTCTAGTCATTGTTGTAAGGCTTGGATGTAATAAATTAATATGAAAATGCTTTGTAAACAGGAAAGCAAACAAAAGTCTGTTATGAGTTTGAAGCCACAAGGAATCTGATCGTTT
>NW_025798346.1:0-2297 GCF_021613505.1 Equus quagga | reverse complement strand
GGAGTGTGGCACAGCCCAGCAGTCTCGGTGTCCAGAAGGGTGAGAACACCATGGGGATTTTTATCCTCCTTTCACAGAGGGTACCCGGGAGTGTAGCTGAGCGGCAAGGGGGAGTTTCCTCCACTCTGTTTACGTTTTAAAATGAAAAGGTTAACAAATGATCAGATTCCTTGTGGCCTCGAACTCATAACAGACTTTTGTTTGCTTTACTGTTTACAAAGCATATTTTTATTAATTTATTACATTCATGTCTTACCAGAATGGCTTGAAAAATTGGTTGAAGTCTTTATACTAACATTCCCACAGTTCCTATGGTCAGGACTAGAATTTAGGTCTGTTACCCCAGGCAGAACTCTTTGCTATTAATATCCTGGCACCTCAAATTTGTTCTTCCTGAGGGAAGGGCAAGCGGTTTGTCCCTGGAAGGCCTCACAATGAAAGGTGGATCTTGAAGAATGGGTGAGGGGCACTCTGTCAGGTGGGCATGGGTGCTGACCACGTGAGGTAACACCCGTCACCCCACCCTTCCATGCGTCTCCTCCTTCTTTCTTAATGAATTTTTTACACATTGTAGTTAAAACAGTCTCAATTTTCCAGTTTTATTTTTTGAGATATAGTTTATATATATTTAAACGTTCACATTTATGTGTACGGTATAATGAGATTTGGAAATTCGGAAACCTGTGTAACCCACAGATATAGAATATTTCCAAGATATAAAATATCTCCACCACTTCAGAAAGATGACTCATGTTCTGATTTCTATCACTGTGGATTCCTATTTTAGCATTTCATATAAATGGAATCATACCCTATGTTCTCTTTGGGTCTGGTTTTTTTTTTTGCTTAACCCAATGTTTTTGACTCATCAATGTTATTGAATGCCTCATATCTCCCACATGGGTTTTTGCACAGCACATTTTCCCCAATTAAACATTGGTCCCATGCTCTTTTCATATTATTTTTATTTGTTCTTTAGGGCTTGGTTCACATGCCATACCCCCTGGAGAGCCAGCTCTCACCTTACAAAGATTGAATCTGATGTCCTCCTGTGTAATTGGATAGCACCCTGCTCAAATCTAGCCCTTAACCACGTCTGTTTACTTCTCAGTTTCATTGCTAGATAAGGGCTGGAATCCTTTCATGCCTTTATTCTCAGCACAATGTCTGACTCAAATATTTGTTAAATGAATTGCTCTAGAATAAATGCATCTTCTGGGAAACCAAACGGACTTGTCCTCCAGACTCTCCTCACAGCTTCTTTTACAATGTGGAATTAGATGGCTGCACTAATATTTTTTCCAGCTTTACTCAAGCACATTAAAAGAACGGAAATTATTCTTCTTATTTTTAGCTGGTGTGAGCATTCAAAGTTTTCTTCATAATAATATTGGGTGTTCGTCAGAAGTTTTAAAGACTTATTCTAACCAAACTTCTTGGAAAAGTATATTTTGGTTAAAAAATTTAGACGTGAACTGCTTGAGCACAGAGTTGAAAATAATTTCTTTTGAATTCTCACATGCATGCACTTGTTTGGAATTTAAAACAAATTTACTGTCTTCATAGTTGCTATTTACAATAGCCCTAAATGGGAAAGTACCCAAATACCCAACAACACTAGAATGAATAAATTGTGGTTAAGTCATTCACTGGAATACTAGACAGCCATGACAATGAATGATCTACAACTATAGACAACAATGCGGATGATTCCCAAATGTAATGTTAAGTAAAAGAAGCCAGACCCAGCAGAATACATACTATATGGTTCAGTTTGCATATAAAGATAAGTGCAAAAATAGACACCACTAATCTATGCCCTTAGAAGTCAAGATGGTGATCACCAGTGGTGGAAGTGTGGTTGACAGAAGTTGGTGATTAGAAGGAACCATGAGGGGAGGGTTCTAGGGTGCTGGTAATATTCTGTTTCTTGATCTGGGTGATGGCCACACAGTGGAGTTCAGTTAGGAAAAATTTATGAAACTATACATCTCTGAAAAGTGTGTGTGTGTGTATGTATATAAAATACAAGTAAAATTTAAAAAACAAAAAAATATTGAATGTAAAAAAGACAGTCTCTGCTATAACCCAAAGGTTACCTTCCATCATTTTAACTTAAATACTCATCCAAAAAGAGACTGTAATGCTTTTAAAGTTAATATTAATATTCTGAGATGTTAGAATAAAGAGTCAAGAAATGTAGAACTTTAGAATAATAAAACATCGCGTAAGCTACAGAGTTGCTAAATTCCATATCATAATTACATCCAAAAGAAGGTAGAATAATTGTAACTTTT
>NW_025798345.1:0-1038 GCF_021613505.1 Equus quagga | reverse complement strand
CTTCTCAAGGTGCTTCTTTTTCTAAAAGCATTGCCCAGAGCAGTGGGTGCCTTTTTAAAGTCAGCAGCAGCTCTGGGGCAAGAAGGGTAGAAAGAAAGAGTCAGACAGACAGACTAGATTCCAGAAATTGCGAGTAGTCTCGTATTGCTAGAGCACTGGGTGAATGAACCTGCCCTCTGCATGAAGGACTTTATCTGTCATGACCAGGGAATGTGACTTTGACCATGACGAAAGTAGGAGACCATTGGTAGCCACAAGGTGGCTGGAGGTGAATGTAGTGGGATGTGCATTTCAGAGAGCTCACTCCAGCTGCCGAATGGAGGAGGATGGTCAAGTGAGTGGCAGGGAGCCCAGTTAGAAGGTGTGCAGTGACCAGTTCTTCAGCCTTATGACAGCCCAAGGGATGCTGTGGAGCCGGTGGGATGGTAAGACTAATTAGGTAGCACATTATCAGGAAGACATTTATGGTGAACTTAAGACAGATTTCCCAGGATAGTACGGGCTCATCATGTTCTGTCCCACATTTGTACTCATTAAAACATGTGTTTCCAACAGGGATAAATAGTCTTAAATACGACTAGGCATGTGGGTGTGCATGCATGAGCATTTGTCTGTGTGTGTGTCGGGGGGAAGATTCTGGATAACCAATTCAGAGTCAGGATAACCAATTAGGAAGTTGGTTCAAGTCAGAGGAAATGGGACTCGAGCTTAGAATGGTGACAGCAGAAGGGAAAGCAAGGGAAAGTGTGGAGGGTACCACAGAGAAAGATAGGACTTGGCAACTGATTGTGTACCAGGAACGAAGTCGTGCTCATCTCCCCTCTGTGTCATCGCCAGCTGTGGCAGAGAAACCTGGCCTTGATTTCAACTTTATTAATTAGCCTTGGAGAAGGTAAAAGAGAATTTGTTCCAAAAGAATTCATACAGTGCTTGGATGTTGAGCTAAATTTTGACAGATAAAATCAACTCGTCTTTTCCAAATGCCAGCTTCCATTTTTCCATATGTAATTTCCAGAGCCACTGGATGGTTGGAAAGCA
>NW_025798344.1:0-1038 GCF_021613505.1 Equus quagga | reverse complement strand
TGCTTTCCAACCATCCAGTGGCTCTGGAAATTACATATGGAAAAATGGAAGCTGGCATTTGGAAAAGACGAGTTGATTTTATCTGTCAAAATTTAGCTCAACATCCAAGCACTGTATGAATTCTTTTGGAACAAATTCTCTTTTACCTTCTCCAAGGCTAATTAATAAAGTTGAAATCAAGGCCAGGTTTCTCTGCCACAGCTGGCGATGACACAGAGGGGAGATGAGCACGACTTCGTTCCTGGTACACAATCAGTTGCCAAGTCCTATCTTTCTCTGTGGTACCCTCCACACTTTCCCTTGCTTTCCCTTCTGCTGTCACCATTCTAAGCTCGAGTCCCATTTCCTCTGACTTGAACCAACTTCCTAATTGGTTATCCTGACTCTGAATTGGTTATCCAGAATCTTCCCCCCGACACACACACAGACAAATGCTCATGCATGCACACCCACATGCCTAGTCGTATTTAAGACTATTTATCCCTGTTGGAAACACATGTTTTAATGAGTACAAATGTGGGACAGAACATGATGAGCCCGTACTATCCTGGGAAATCTGTCTTAAGTTCACCATAAATGTCTTCCTGATAATGTGCTACCTAATTAGTCTTACCATCCCACCGGCTCCACAGCATCCCTTGGGCTGTCATAAGGCTGAAGAACTGGTCACTGCACACCTTCTAACTGGGCTCCCTGCCACTCACTTGACCATCCTCCTCCATTCGGCAGCTGGAGTGAGCTCTCTGAAATGCACATCCCACTACATTCACCTCCAGCCACCTTGTGGCTACCAATGGTCTCCTACTTTCGTCATGGTCAAAGTCACATTCCCTGGTCATGACAGATAAAGTCCTTCATGCAGAGGGCAGGTTCATTCACCCAGTGCTCTAGCAATACGAGACTACTCGCAATTTCTGGAATCTAGTCTGTCTGTCTGACTCTTTCTTTCTACCCTTCTTGCCCCAGAGCTGCTGCTGACTTTAAAAAGGCACCCACTGCTCTGGGCAATGCTTTTAGAAAAAGAAGCACCTTGAGAAG
>NW_025798343.1:0-2633 GCF_021613505.1 Equus quagga | reverse complement strand
TGCCACTTTACAGATGATGCAGATTTTTTTCTTAAATCACCACTCCCTCAGAACATCTGATGAGATTTATGAAAAATGCACATATACAGCTAGCAACAAAATTCCTTCAAGCTATCAACCCCTTTCTCATAACACCATATCGAATAGAGCTAACTAACTTATAGTTTTAATATTTTTAGACAAAAAAAGGGATTAGGTTGAATTCTGACTTTTTAAATAGGAGGAAAATGTTATAATAGAAATATTAGTAACTATAATCTTGTAGTAGAAAATAGATTTTGCACTAATAGAGGAATCCGTTCTTACACAAAATATAATTGAAAATCAGCTATAAAAGGCAATCAGAAAGGAAAATAAAAGCCTGAAAGGTAACTCTGCTTTTAAATAATAACTGCTTGATATTTAATAGTGAATTGTGTATCATTAAGGATCCCTCTAAATTCACAAAGGCAGGTATTGTTTCTGGTTTGCTTATTTCTCTAATGATTTCACTGATCTCTATATTCTCCTGCCTTCTATCCCATTGTTATAACTCTTGACATTTATCTCAAGACTGATCCTCAGGTCATGTGGTAAAATTTTCCCACTGAATTCATCACACAATATTGTTTGAGTTTAACAGAAACAAAAGTAATTGTTATAAGCAGTGTTGAAGTTTACCGTTACCACTAATCTGTTACTTTGTTGGAATTAATTTAATCATTTCAGCTTATTTTTTAAATAATTGAGAATGTTTTCTCACTCTAAAGATTCAACACTTTATATTTAAAGATGTTAAATGATTTTTGCCAAAACTATATCTTCAGACAGTAGTATGAGGGAATTTGAATAATTTTTGTACAGGAAACCAGCTAGTTACTTTCGTATTTTAAGTTTAGAACTTTTAAAACCTTTATGGTAAATTTCTAACCCGTAAAAAGGAGAGAATAGTATGATGTTTTCCCCATATGTCCGTGACCTAGCTTCAGCAAGGATCAACTGATGGCCAATCTTGTCTCACATTGACACAGTATAATTTTCAAAAAGATAAAAACACAACTCTCATATGATTGTAAAGTGAACATGTCAAAGATTTATTAACTCATTAATGAGATAACCAACTGGAATATTAAGCTGACTCAAAGAGAAATCAAGAGACTGAGAATGTATAGGACTGAAAGAATGTTGGAATACAATCACTGAAACTCTAATTTTTGGTGGGACAGAAATGATTTGCATTTCTACAGGGCAATTTATTTGCTTTCAGACAAGAATCAGCCATATGGCTATTCATTTCCACCAATTACCCTTCTTGAGTTGTAGAATGAGTTGTAAAGAATAAGCTAGGTAAAGGTATAGACTCCTGAGTAATTAGATAATCCATAGGTGAGCTTTTTAGATAATTCCTACTTTGAAATGAAGTTGTGATCAGCCCTCTTTTTGCTTATTTCCAAGTTTTGAATTTTTTTCTTAATAAAATATACTCTTTATTACCCCCAGCCTGTCTCTCAAAATTTTAGATTATTTAAAAACAAAACCTAGAGTTATAATTCATTTGTAAATATTTTCAGTGTGTATCTAAAAAGCATAAGGATTTAACAAAATTATAATGCCATCAATATATGTAAAAATATCAACAATTATTTGTCATCGAATATCCAGTGTTCTAATTTTTCTATTTCATAATATTTTTAAAAATAGGATCCAAATAGATTCCATACATTGCAACTGGCTGATATATTTCAAGTCCTTTAAAAGTCGATTCTCTCTCCCTCTTTTTTTTTGCCTTGCAATTTACATATTGGAGACATGAGGTCATTTGTCCTGTAGAATTTTCCAGTCTGGGTTTTGCAGATAGCATGTCCTGTGACTTAGGCAGTGTATCATCTCCTGTATTTCCTGAAAATTGGTAGTTAGCACCAAAGGACTGTTTAGATTCAGGTTTTGTTTATTTATTTAGCATGTGTACTTCATACATCGGGATATTATTTCTATTAAGAAGCACATCTTGTCTGCTTGTCTCCTTTTTCGGGATGTTAGTTATTGATCGTTGCCTAGATCCACTGGTGTTGCAAATGATGACATTCAAATTCTATCATTTCAACTTTGCTAATTAGCTGGAGTGTTCTATTAACAGGAATGTCTATTTTTTGGTTAAGATCTTAAGTATTCGTTGTTTCAATTTTATCCATTTGATATCAATTATTGTCACTGGCTATATTTCCTTTTATTCATGCCTTCTTTTTTCTTTAGATTGTATATCTATATTTATTAGGCTCGGGTTTTTTTAGCAGTTGGGAAAACATTGTCCATGAGGAAAAAAACATTATCAAAAAAAGAAAGAAACTGTCCCTCTCTGGCTAAAGGCATCCACTTTGTTTTTCTGGGTGAGGATGGGCTTCCTGGTATTCAGTTAGTGCAGATTTCTGATCTGTGTGAGTCACGAGAGGCACTGACCTGCCATCGTGTGAAATGGCGCTAAACACGTTCTGGAAGAATTGAGCCACTGGAGGGACAGGAATTAAGTAGTTTTGAAAGGTCATGTCCATTGAACTTTTGCTTCTCTTTTCTTGTCCCTGGGGCAGTCATCTAAAGCTTTTGATCCGATGCTTTTCAGGAGAAAGCCCATGGGTGCAAGAGGAGTGTGGCACAGC
>NW_025798342.1:0-2633 GCF_021613505.1 Equus quagga | reverse complement strand
GCTGTGCCACACTCCTCTTGCACCCATGGGCTTTCTCCTGAAAAGCATCGGATCAAAAGCTTTAGATGACTGCCCCAGGGACAAGAAAAGAGAAGCAAAAGTTCAATGGACATGACCTTTCAAAACTACTTAATTCCTGTCCCTCCAGTGGCTCAATTCTTCCAGAACGTGTTTAGCGCCATTTCACACGATGGCAGGTCAGTGCCTCTCGTGACTCACACAGATCAGAAATCTGCACTAACTGAATACCAGGAAGCCCATCCTCACCCAGAAAAACAAAGTGGATGCCTTTAGCCAGAGAGGGACAGTTTCTTTCTTTTTTTGATAATGTTTTTTTCCTCATGGACAATGTTTTCCCAACTGCTAAAAAAACCCGAGCCTAATAAATATAGATATACAATCTAAAGAAAAAAGAAGGCATGAATAAAAGGAAATATAGCCAGTGACAATAATTGATATCAAATGGATAAAATTGAAACAACGAATACTTAAGATCTTAACCAAAAAATAGACATTCCTGTTAATAGAACACTCCAGCTAATTAGCAAAGTTGAAATGATAGAATTTGAATGTCATCATTTGCAACACCAGTGGATCTAGGCAACGATCAATAACTAACATCCCGAAAAAGGAGACAAGCAGACAAGATGTGCTTCTTAATAGAAATAATATCCCGATGTATGAAGTACACATGCTAAATAAATAAACAAAACCTGAATCTAAACAGTCCTTTGGTGCTAACTACCAATTTTCAGGAAATACAGGAGATGATACACTGCCTAAGTCACAGGACATGCTATCTGCAAAACCCAGACTGGAAAATTCTACAGGACAAATGACCTCATGTCTCCAATATGTAAATTGCAAGGCAAAAAAAAAGAGGGAGAGAGAATCGACTTTTAAAGGACTTGAAATATATCAGCCAGTTGCAATGTATGGAATCTATTTGGATCCTATTTTTAAAAATATTATGAAATAGAAAAATTAGAACACTGGATATTCGATGACAAATAATTGTTGATATTTTTACATATATTGATGGCATTATAATTTTGTTAAATCCTTATGCTTTTTAGATACACACTGAAAATATTTACAAATGAATTATAACTCTAGGTTTTGTTTTTAAATAATCTAAAATTTTGAGAGACAGGCTGGGGGTAATAAAGAGTATATTTTATTAAGAAAAAAATTCAAAACTTGGAAATAAGCAAAAAGAGGGCTGATCACAACTTCATTTCAAAGTAGGAATTATCTAAAAAGCTCACCTATGGATTATCTAATTACTCAGGAGTCTATACCTTTACCTAGCTTATTCTTTACAACTCATTCTACAACTCAAGAAGGGTAATTGGTGGAAATGAATAGCCATATGGCTGATTCTTGTCTGAAAGCAAATAAATTGCCCTGTAGAAATGCAAATCATTTCTGTCCCACCAAAAATTAGAGTTTCAGTGATTGTATTCCAACATTCTTTCAGTCCTATACATTCTCAGTCTCTTGATTTCTCTTTGAGTCAGCTTAATATTCCAGTTGGTTATCTCATTAATGAGTTAATAAATCTTTGACATGTTCACTTTACAATCATATGAGAGTTGTGTTTTTATCTTTTTGAAAATTATACTGTGTCAATGTGAGACAAGATTGGCCATCAGTTGATCCTTGCTGAAGCTAGGTCACGGACATATGGGGAAAACATCATACTATTCTCTCCTTTTTACGGGTTAGAAATTTACCATAAAGGTTTTAAAAGTTCTAAACTTAAAATACGAAAGTAACTAGCTGGTTTCCTGTACAAAAATTATTCAAATTCCCTCATACTACTGTCTGAAGATATAGTTTTGGCAAAAATCATTTAACATCTTTAAATATAAAGTGTTGAATCTTTAGAGTGAGAAAACATTCTCAATTATTTAAAAAATAAGCTGAAATGATTAAATTAATTCCAACAAAGTAACAGATTAGTGGTAACGGTAAACTTCAACACTGCTTATAACAATTACTTTTGTTTCTGTTAAACTCAAACAATATTGTGTGATGAATTCAGTGGGAAAATTTTACCACATGACCTGAGGATCAGTCTTGAGATAAATGTCAAGAGTTATAACAATGGGATAGAAGGCAGGAGAATATAGAGATCAGTGAAATCATTAGAGAAATAAGCAAACCAGAAACAATACCTGCCTTTGTGAATTTAGAGGGATCCTTAATGATACACAATTCACTATTAAATATCAAGCAGTTATTATTTAAAAGCAGAGTTACCTTTCAGGCTTTTATTTTCCTTTCTGATTGCCTTTTATAGCTGATTTTCAATTATATTTTGTGTAAGAACGGATTCCTCTATTAGTGCAAAATCTATTTTCTACTACAAGATTATAGTTACTAATATTTCTATTATAACATTTTCCTCCTATTTAAAAAGTCAGAATTCAACCTAATCCCTTTTTTTGTCTAAAAATATTAAAACTATAAGTTAGTTAGCTCTATTCGATATGGTGTTATGAGAAAGGGGTTGATAGCTTGAAGGAATTTTGTTGCTAGCTGTATATGTGCATTTTTCATAAATCTCATCAGATGTTCTGAGGGAGTGGTGATTTAAGAAAAAAATCTGCATCATCTGTAAAGTGGCA
>NW_025798341.1:0-2231 GCF_021613505.1 Equus quagga | reverse complement strand
AAACGATCAGATTCCTTGTGGCTTCAAACTCATAACAGACTTTTGTTTGCTTTCCTGTTTACAAAGCATTTTCATATTAATTTATTACATCCAAGCCTTACAACAATGACTAGAAAAATTGGTTGAAGTCTTTATACTAACATTCCCAAGGTCCTATGGTCAGGACTAGAATTTAGGTCTAAATTACTCCAGCCAGAACTCTTTCTATTAACATCCTGGCACCTCAAATTTGTTCTTCCTGAGGGAAGGGGAAGAGGTTTGTCCCTGGAAGGCCTCACAATGAAAGGTGGACCTTGAAGAATGGGTGAGGGGCACTCTGTCAGGTGGGCATGGGTGCTGACCATGTGAGGTAACACCCCTCACCCCACCCCTCCATGAATCAGTCCACACGTCTATGACGGCTGCTGCCCGGACTTTGCCCGCCCCTGGAAACGTGCCCACCTTCACCACAGAGGCAGGGTGGATTCTCCCTGTCCTCCAGTTGCCCCTCTGCCCTTCACCTACCTCAGTCTTCTGGCTCAAGCCCTGAGAGGATGACAGTGAAGACGAGGCAGGGGAAAGGCATACCTGGCTGTAGGAAGAACTGGTGGAGGCATTTTTTAAGAGCATAATTTCATTTAAAAGATGTGTGTGGATAGCCTGTCCGTTTTTGTACCGTGCTGTGTTGGTTTACCCCAGTCCTCAGGTCCAGCACCCCTCTTCAGCAGCTTCTGGGTGGAAGAGCCAATTTAGAATTAAAAGGAGACTTTAGTTTGACTCCTGGTTTTGCCTGTGGCACTTGCATTAGTCACTTCTCTGAAATGCATCTATAAAATCAGAACAATAATAATGATGCCAAGTTCAAGAGATTTTTGTGTAAGAATTAAATCAATATCTTGATCCCATAGATGTTTGACCCTATTTTCCAGCTGCAAATTTATTTTGATGGCATATTTATGAATATAAATTTTTAAGTCAGCATTATGCTAATGGCGTTATGAAACAAATAAGTATTTTCCAATGAAAATTGCAGTATGCCACTTTAATTTCTTGTAGAATATTCTACATATTGTAGTTAAAACAGTCCCAGTATTCCATTTTTATTTTTTGAGGTATAGTTTATATACATTGAAATGCTCACATTTATGTGTTCTTTCACAACGTAGAATTGGAAGGCTGCACTGACCTTTTTCTAGCTTTACTCAAGCATATTGAAAAAAACTGAAATGATTCTTCTTATTTTTGGCTGGTATCATCATTCAGAATTTTCTTTATAATAATATTGAGTGTTTGTCAGAATTTTTAAAGATTTATTCTAACCAAACTTCTTGGAAAAGTATGTTCTTTTTCAAAAATTTAGATGTAAAACAGCTTGAGCACTGAGTTGAAAATAATTTCTTTTCCATTCTCACTTGCATGCACTGTGTTTGGAATTTAAAACAAACTTAGTGTGTTCACAGTTGCCATTTATAATAGCCCTAAACTGGAAAGTACCCAAATACCCATCGACACTAGAATGAATAAGTTGTGGTTTAGTCATTCACTGGAATACTAGACAGCCACGACAATGAATAATCTACGACTACAGGCAGCAATGCAGATGAATCTCAAACATAATGTTAAGTAAAAGAAGCAGACACAGCAGAATACATACTATATGATTCAGTTTGCATATAAAGATAAGTGCAAAAATAGACACAACTAATCTATGCCCTTAGAAGTCACGATGGTGATCACCAGTGGTGGAAGTGTGCTTGGCAGAGGTTGGAGATTAGAAGGAACCATGAGGGGAGGGTTCCAGGGTGCTGGTAATATTCTGTTTCTTGATCTGGGTGATGGCCACACAGTGGAGTTCAGTTAGGAAAAATTTATGAAACTATACATCTCTGAAAAGTGTGTGTGTGTGTGTGTATGTATATGAAATACAAATAAAATTTTACAGACAAAAAAAGTGTTGAGTGAAAAAAAAGAGTCTCTGGCTATAACCCAAAAGTTACCTTCCATCATTTTAACTTAAATACTCATCCAAAAAGAGACTGTAATGCTTTTAAGGTTAATATTAATTAAAGAGTCATTAGAATTATTAGCTATTAGAATATTAGAATAGATATCAGAATAGAATAAAAAAATGTAGAACTTTAGAATAAGAGAACACGTCATAAGCTATAGAGTTCCTAAATTCCATATCATAATTACATCCAAAGTAAGGTAGAATAATTGTAACTTTTATGATATTTGAGTTTGAGCATTGA
>NW_025798340.1:0-2633 GCF_021613505.1 Equus quagga | reverse complement strand
TGCCACTTTACAGATGATGCAGATTTTTTTCTTAAATCACCACTCCCTCAGAACATCTGATGAGATTTATGAAAAATGCACATATACAGCTAGCAACAAAATTCCTTCAAGCTATCAACCCCTTTCTCATAACACCATATCGAATAGAGCTAACTAACTTATAGTTTTAATATTTTTAGACAAAAAAAGGGATTAGGTTGAATTCTGACTTTTTAAATAGGAGGAAAATGTTATAATAGAAATATTAGTAACTATAATCTTGTAGTAGAAAATAGATTTTGCACTAATAGAGGAATCCGTTCTTACACAAAATATAATTGAAAATCAGCTATAAAAGGCAATCAGAAAGGAAAATAAAAGCCTGAAAGGTAACTCTGCTTTTAAATAATAACTGCTTGATATTTAATAGTGAATTGTGTATCATTAAGGATCCCTCTAAATTCACAAAGGCAGGTATTGTTTCTGGTTTGCTTATTTCTCTAATGATTTCACTGATCTCTATATTCTCCTGCCTTCTATCCCATTGTTATAACTCTTGACATTTATCTCAAGACTGATCCTCAGGTCATGTGGTAAAATTTTCCCACTGAATTCATCACACAATATTGTTTGAGTTTAACAGAAACAAAACTAATTGTTATAAGCAGTGTTGAAGTTTACCATTACCACTAATTTGTTACTTTGTTGGAGTTAATTTAATCATTTCAGCTTATTTTTTAAATTATTGAGAATGTTTTCTCACTCTAAAGATTCAACACTTTATATTTAAAGATGTTAAATGATTTTTGCCAAAACTATATCTTCAGACAGTAGTATGAGGGAATTTGAATAATTTTTGTACAGGAAACCAGCTAGTTACTTTCGTATTTTAAGTTTAGAACTTTTAAAAGCTTTATGGTAAATTTCTAACCCGTAAAAAGGAGAGAATAGTATGATGTCTTCCCCATATGTCCATCACCTATCTTCAGCAAGGATCAACTGATGGCCAATCTTGTCTCACATTGACACAGTATAATTTTCAAAAAGATAAAAACACAACTCTCATATGATTGTAAAGTGAACATGTCAAAGATTTATTAACTCATTAATGAGATAACCAACTGGAATATTAAGCTGACTCAAAGAGAAATCAAGAGACTGAGAATGTATAGGACTGAAAGAATGTTGGAATACAATCACTGAAACTCTAATTTTTGGTGGGACAGAAATGATGTGCATTTCTACAGGGCAATTTATTTGCTTTCAGACAAGAATCAGCCATATGGCTATTCATTTCCACCAATTACCCTTCTTGAGTTGTAGAATGAGTTGTAAAGAATAAGCTAGGTAAAGGTATAGACTCCTGAGTAATTAGATAATCCATAGGTGAGCTTTTTAGATAATTCCTACTTTGAAATGAAGTTGTGATCAGCCCTCTTTTTGCTTATTTCCAAGTTTTGAATTTTTTTCTTAATAAAATATACTCTTTATTACCCCCAGCCTGTCTCTCAAAATTTTAGATTATTTAAAAACAAAACCTAGAGTTATAATTCATTTGTAAATATTTTCAGTGTGTATCTAAAAAGCATAAGGATTTAACAAAATTATAATGCCATCAATATATGTAAAAATATCAACAATTATTTGTCATCGAATATCCAGTGTTCTAATTTTTCTATTTCATAATATTTTTAAAAATAGGATCCAAATAGATTCCATACATTGCAACTGGCTGATATATTTCAAGTCCTTTAAAAGTCGATTCTCTCTCCCTCTTTTTTTTTGCCTTGCAATTTACATATTGGAGACATGAGGTCATTTGTCCTGTAGAATTTTCCAGTCTGGGTTTTGCAGATAGCATGTCCTGTGACTTAGGCAGTGTATCATCTCCTGTATTTCCTGAAAATTGGTAGTTAGCACCAAAGGACTGTTTAGATTCAGGTTTTGTTTATTTATTTAGCATGTGTACTTCATACATCGGGATATTATTTCTATTAAGAAGCACATCTTGTCTGCTTGTCTCCTTTTTCGGGATGTTAGTTATTGATCGTTGCCTAGATCCACTGGTGTTGCAAATGATGACATTCAAATTCTATCATTTCAACTTTGCTAATTAGCTGGAGTGTTCTATTAACAGGAATGTCCATTTTTTGGTTAAGATCTTAAGTATTTGTTGTTTCAGTTTTGTCCATTTGATATCAATTATTGTCACTGGCTATGTTTCCTTTTATTCATGCCTTCTTTTTTCTTTAGATTGTATATCTATATTTATTAGGCTCGGGTTTTTTTAGCAGTTGGGAAAACATTGTCCATGAGGAAAAAAACATTATCAAAAAAAGAAAGAAACTGTCCCTCTCTGGCTAAAGGCATCCACTTTGTTTTTCTGGGTGAGGATGGGCTTCCTGGTATTCAGTTAGTGCAGATTTCTGATCTGTGTGGGTCATGAGAGGCACTGACCTGCCATCGTGTGAAATGGCGCTAAACACGTTCTGGAAGAATTGAGCCACTGGAGGGACAGGAATTAAGTAGTTTTGAAAGGTCATGTCCATTGAACTTTTGCTTCTCTTTTCTTGTCCCTGGGGCAGTCATCTAAAGCTTTTGATCCGATGCTTTTCAGGAGAAAGCCCATGGGTGCAAGAGGAGTGTGGCACAGC
>NW_025798339.1:0-2546 GCF_021613505.1 Equus quagga | reverse complement strand
GTGAAAGGTCTGCAATATAGAACGTGATTTCTGGTGATGTTTTGTGAATCCCCTGCTTGCATGCCACTGACCTCTGTTGGAAAACCACAATTAATTAGCTCTGTGTGTACTTATCACTGTGAAACGCTAAATGTATCTGAGGTGAGGCAATGATAACAATGTGCTGTGTTGTGATGATTCCAAAGTATCTGCTAAGTGGGTTGGGATTGAATTTTGAGAGGTTGAGGAACTGTTTAGGATTAAATCGTTAGTAAAGAATCAAGCTGAGAAGTGAACCCAAGTCTTGCTGAGGGCGAAGCCCTTCCTTTTTCTCCACAGCACACTGCCTTTCATCATAAACTCTCGGGGCTAGAGAAATTTCATATATGTCATGCCTGGCTCTCACAGACAGCCAATGCCAAGGAGTACACGGGAATAAGGAAAGTTAGCCAAAGTTATTTAAACTCTGGCACGCAAAGCTTGGTAGATCGCAGAGTTGAAAGACAGATAATTTACGTAACACTTTTTCTTTTTATAATTGAACATTTATATTAAGGGTTAACATCATAAAGGAAGTACAGATTGTTAAGGGAAATAATTTTTAAAAAGAGAAAGGAACAGTTGACCTAGAACTATTTTCTTAGTGTACTTTCTAAGCATTTTCTAATTTGGAGAATTGTAAGTAGTATAGAAAAGAGTGTATTTATTTTTCATCAAAATAAAGGACTAATTTTTGTTTCCATTTTCAGATTTGACCTGCCACCAGTTATTCTGTTTTCCATGGATGGATTTAGAGCTGAGTATTTACAGACGTGGAGTCCTCTCATACCTAATATTAATAAGCTGAGTAAGTCTTCTCCAGCTGGAGGCAGGCAATGAGAATGACGCCTCATTAGTCAATCTCTGGGTGGTGCACTTTCCTCGCTGATCTCCGACGTCAGTGGTCTGTCTTAGCACAGGGCCTCTCAGGATCCTGATGACTTTACTACCTGGTGTCTATTTTCGTGCCTATTGGCTGCTCCTTCCTTTTTTGGTAGCATGTTCATCTTTTTGTTTGTTATTTTGATTGTTCCATATTTGAATATAACTTCTACTCTATGGAAATCTGTTCACATGTACTGTCTCAAAAGTGGCATTCGTCAGACCTGGGTGCTGGGTCTTCACAGGGTGAATGTGAGCAGCCAGGACAAGGTCCTGAAGGATCCTGAGTAGACTGGACGGAGCCAGCACATACCAATGCTCCAGTAGGTAGAAGTCCAGTATCTGTACCTGGTTCTGGAATCAAAGTGCCTGGAACCTGGCTCCACCACTTAGTAGCTGTGAGACCTCAGGCCAGTTTACCTTACCTATTGGTGCCTCAGTCTCCTGGTCTGTGAAATGGTCACCTCCTACCTGATAGGAATTCTGTGAGAATATATACGTAGTATACATTGCATGATTTTAAGTGATTACTACAATTACTTTTATCATCTTTATCATGAACTTCTACATCTGCATTAGGGCACTTGACCTTCATACAATTTTATAAAGTGAATAATAAAGAGAAATGGACTCCCCAAGGACATAGAGCCATGAAGTGTCAGAGGGTTGGCCCCAGAGTCCATACTCTTCTCTCCTGCAATTCCTCTCTTTCTGCCAGCTTCTACCAGGCCCTCTTTTCCTTCCAAGGTCCTCAAAGTTTATAGCAATTTTACTGGTTTCCTATTTTTATGTTTCTGCCAATTATTGAAAAATAGCTATTTGGCCCTGAGTCAGTTGATTATGTGTTCTGGGTCTCCATTTCCTCATTTATAAATGAGAGGATTAGGTCTAAGGATTTCTACTGCTAATTCCAACTCTAAAATGCCATGGTTGTAGAAAGGGAAACTCCTTCTGCCTACAACACAAGGTGCTTTGTCCCTTCAGCTTCTCCCTCACTCCTTGAGGCAGATGCTGGGGCTCTGCCAGAACTGGCTCCAAATTCAGGACCTGTCACTTACTGCTGATTTACTTTCCCCTGGAAAGTTAACTGACACCTCTCAGTTTCTGTTTCCTTGTCTGCATTTCCCTTGATCATCTGGATATCAAATCCTGTGTCCAAAAGGGAAGTTAACTAGCCAGGCTGTACTAAACGCCTTTTGAAGTAGAATTATTTGGTTTGCTCATCCCTTTGAGAGTTGGAAATGACACCAATGAAATATTGGACCATTGAGAGCTTTCCTCTTTCTAAGGTTTAAACTACTTTCTGTAGTCACCCAAACAACATCTCAATCCTTTCACTTGTGAAGACATCACTAACCAGCTCTACCAGGGCAACAGGGACTCTTAGTTACTAGGAGGCCCAATTAAGTGTGGATATGGTGGAAGAGCTGGGATTAGGGCTCCCAGGAATGGTAGGCTTGAGGGGAGGTATGTGACAGCAGACATCCCTTTAAGGAAGTCTGGGACCCCATCTCTGGTGTCCATCAAACTGCCTGGGTTGGGCTACAGAGATTCTGGAAACTGAGCCTGAGTGAGTCCTATCAGTGACTAAGGGGACTCTGGGACTCAACTCTAGTGGGGAGCTAAGGTCTTTGTCTTGTGTCAGT
>NW_025798338.1:0-2546 GCF_021613505.1 Equus quagga | reverse complement strand
ACTGACACAAGACAAAGACCTTAGCTCCCCACTAGAGTTGAGTCCCAGAGTCCCCTTAGTCACTGATAGGACTCACTCAGGCTCAGTTTCCAGAATCTCTGTAGCCCAACCCAGGCAGTTTGATGGACACCAGAGATGGGGTCCCAGACTTCCTTAAAGGGATGTCTGCTGTCACATACCTCCCCTCAAGCCTACCATTCCTGGGAGCCCTAATCCCAGCTCTTCCACCATATCCACACTTAATTGGGCCTCCTAGTAACTAAGAGTCCCTGTTGCCCTGGTAGAGCTGGTTAGTGATGTCTTCACAAGTGAAAGGATTGAGATGTTGTTTGGGTGACTACAGAAAGTAGTTTAAACCTTAGAAAGAGGAAAGCTCTCAATGGTCCAATATTTCATTGGTGTCATTTCCAACTCTCAAAGGGATGAGCAAACCAAATAATTCTACTTCAAAAGGCGTTTAGTACAGCCTGGCTAGTTAACTTCCCTTTTGGACACAGGATTTGATATCCAGATGATCAAGGGAAATGCAGACAAGGAAACAGAAACTGAGAGGTGTCAGTTAACTTTCCAGGGGAAAGTAAATCAGCAGTAAGTGACAGGTCCTGAATTTGGAGCCAGTTCTGGCAGAGCCCCAGCATCTGCCTCAAGGAGTGAGGGAGAAGCTGAAGGGACAAAGCACCTTGTGTTGTAGGCAGAAGGAGTTTCCCTTTCTACAACCATGGCATTTTAGAGTTGGAATTAGCAGTAGAAATCCTTAGACCTAATCCTCTCATTTATAAATGAGGAAATGGAGACCCAGAACACATAATCAACTGACTCAGGGCCAAATAGCTATTTTTCAATAATTGGCAGAAACATAAAAATAGGAAACCAGTAAAATTGCTATAAACTTTGAGGACCTTGGAAGGAAAAGAGGGCCTGGTAGAAGCTGGCAGAAAGAGAGGAATTGCAGGAGAGAAGAGTATGGACTCTGGGGCCAACCCTCTGACACTTCATGGCTCTATGTCCTTGGGGAGTCCATTTCTCTTTATTATTCACTTTATAAAATTGTATGAAGGTCAAGTGCCCTAATGCAGATGTAGAAGTTCATGATAAAGATGATAAAAGTAATTGTAGTAATCACTTAAAATCATGCAATGTATACTACGTATATATTCTCACAGAATTCCTATCAGGTAGGAGGTGACCATTTCACAGACCAGGAGACTGAGGCACCAATAGGTAAGGTAAACTGGCCTGAGGTCTCACAGCTACTAAGTGGTGGAGCCAGGTTCCAGGCACTTTGATTCCAGAACCAGGTACAGATACTGGACTTCTACCTACTGGAGCATTGGTATGTGCTGGCTCCGTCCAGTCTACTCAGGATCCTTCAGGACCTTGTCCTGGCTGCTCACATTCACCCTGTGAAGACCCAGCACCCAGGTCTGACGAATGCCACTTTTGAGACAGTACATGTGAACAGATTTCCATAGAGTAGAAGTTATATTCAAATATGGAACAATCAAAATAACAAACAAAAAGATGAACATGCTACCAAAAAAGGAAGGAGCAGCCAATAGGCACGAAAATAGACACCAGGTAGTAAAGTCATCAGGATCCTGAGAGGCCCTGTGCTAAGACAGACCACTGACGTCGGAGATCAGCGAGGAAAGTGCACCACCCAGAGATTGACTAATGAGGCGTCATTCTCATTGCCTGCCTCCAGCTGGAGAAGACTTACTCAGCTTATTAATATTAGGTATGAGAGGACTCCACGTCTGTAAATACTCAGCTCTAAATCCATCCATGGAAAACAGAATAACTGGTGGCAGGTCAAATCTGAAAATGGAAACAAAAATTAGTCCTTTATTTTGATGAAAAATAAATACACTCTTTTCTATACTACTTACAATTCTCCAAATTAGAAAATGCTTAGAAAGTACACTAAGAAAATAGTTCTAGGTCAACTGTTCCTTTCTCTTTTTAAAAATTATTTCCCTTAACAATCTGTACTTCCTTTATGATGTTAACCCTTAATATAAATGTTCAATTATAAAAAGAAAAAGTGTTACGTAAATTATCTGTCTTTCAACTCTGCGATCTACCAAGCTTTGCGTGCCAGAGTTTAAATAACTTTGGCTAACTTTCCTTATTCCCGTGTACTCCTTGGCATTGGCTGTCTGTGAGAGCCAGGCATGACATATATGAAATTTCTCTAGCCCCGAGAGTTTATGATGAAAGGCAGTGTGCTGTGGAGAAAAAGGAAGGGCTTCGCCCTCAGCAAGACTTGGGTTCACTTCTCAGCTTGATTCTTTACTAACGATTTAATCCTAAACAGTTCCTCAACCTCTCAAAATTCAATCCCAACCCACTTAGCAGATACTTTGGAATCATCACAACACAGCACATTGTTATCATTGCCTCACCTCAGATACATTTAGCGTTTCACAGTGATAAGTACACACAGAGCTAATTAATTGTGGTTTTCCAACAGAGGTCAGTGGCATGCAAGCAGGGGATTCACAAAACATCACCAGAAATCACGTTCTATATTGCAGACCTTTCAC
>NW_025798337.1:0-1176 GCF_021613505.1 Equus quagga | reverse complement strand
ACCAGGGTAGCTGACAACCAGGTTTGTGTTCTAGCTCGGATATTTACTAAGTAGTGTATGTGGTTTCTCTGAACCTTATCTGGAAATGAGAAATACAGTATAGGTTTAAGTATGTGAATGTGCTTGGTAAACCGGAAAGCACTATTTGGAAGTTGTTTATTCCCTTGTAAGCTAACTGTCCTTAACCATTCAAGACAGTAGAATGTTGGAGCCCTTTGGTTTCCCTCAGGAACCATCCCTCTTACAGCTCAAGAATCAGATGGTCAAGCTTGGTTGTTTGTAGCAAATACCCTTGGCTGCGTGGCTGCAGGATTGTGGTCTAGCTCAGACACACCCCCTAGGGTGTATGCCCTGGAGTCTACCCAGCGAGAAGCCCAGCCTCCAGAGCAGGAAGGCCTCCTTTGGGGAGCAGTGAAGTGTCCCGTCAGGCAAGTGGAGGCTGGCTGACAGGCAGTCAGCATTGGGAAAGCCTTTTTAGTGGGTCAGGTGCCTGGCTGAGTTCAGGGGCAGGACTTCAGATCCCAGGAGACTGAGCAAGGTGAGGTTCCAGCACTGCGAGGGCACCCCAAAGGACTGGGGTCAGAAAAGGAGCTGTGAGAGCAAGGACCAAGCCACCCTGTGAGAACTGGAGCCCCTGGATGGGGCTGGAATTGCAGAAAGGACTTGAAGCCCTGTCGTCAGGAGTCCATCAAGCTAAAACCGATGTCAAGGTACATTTGATGCCGAGTTCTAACTAAACAGAGCTAAATAAAACCTCTGCCTCAGGCGAGAATTATTCCTCAGAGCCAGGAGTCAGCAAAACTCCACATTCTCTGTCCTCAGAATACCACTGCACCTCATAAATAAATAAACGTGTAAATAAATAACCAACCAAAGATGCTTTAAGGAACAAAAGTCCAAACACCCCAATGATAATCAAATCCACAGCAAAGATCAGAGTGGGGTGTGTGGGTTTTCTAGCTACTGCTTCGAATAACCTCAGTGGAACCCCTATTTAAAGCAACAATAATAAACATTAAAGGTGGATGTTGCATTCCCCATTTTAGAGATAAAGGGGGCTTAGAGAAGTTAGGTAAATTGTCCAAGGTCATAGAAGCTTGGTTTCCCTGACTGCAAACTGCAAGTTCTTCTCTGTGAAGAATGCCCTTTGCTCTTCAAGGTGTGGTCCCAGGATCA
>NW_025798336.1:0-1176 GCF_021613505.1 Equus quagga | reverse complement strand
ACCAGGGTAGCTGACAACCAGGTTTGTGTTCTAGCTCGGATATTTACTAAGTAGTGTATGTGGTTTCTCTGAACCTTATCTGGAAATGAGAAATACAGTATAGGTTTAAGTATGTGAATGTGCTTGGTAAACCGGAAAGCACTATTTGGAAGTTGTTTATTCCCTTGTAAGCTAACTGTCCTTAACCATTCAAGACAGTAGAATGTTGGAGCCCTTTGGTTTCCCTCAGGAACCATCCCTCTTACAGCTCAAGAATCAGATGGTCAAGCTTGGTTGTTTGTAGCAAATACCCTTGGCTGCGTGGCTGCAGGATTGTGGTCTAGCTCAGACACACCCCCTAGGGTGTATGCCCTGGAGTCTACCCAGCGAGAAGCCCAGCCTCCAGAGCAGGAAGGCCTCCTTTGGGGAGCAGTGAAGTGTCCCGTCAGGCAAGTGGAGGCTGGCTGACAGGCAGTCAGCATTGGGAAAGCCTTTTTAGTGGGTCAGGTGCCTGGCTGAGTTCAGGGGCAGGACTTCAGATCCCAGGAGACTGAGCAAGGTGAGGTTCCAGCACTGCGAGGGCACCCCAAAGGACTGGGGTCAGAAAAGGAGCTGTGAGAGCAAGGACCAAGCCACCCTGTGAGAACTGGAGCCCCTGGATGGGGCTGGAATTGCAGAAAGGACTTGAAGCCCTGTCGTCAGGAGTCCATCAAGCTAAAACCGATGTCAAGGTACATTTGATGCCGAGTTCTAACTAAACAGAGCTAAATAAAACCTCTGCCTCAGGCGAGAATTATTCCTCAGAGCCAGGAGTCAGCAAAACTCCACATTCTCTGTCCTCAGAATACCACTGCACCTCATAAATAAATAAACGTGTAAATAAATAACCAACCAAAGATGCTTTAAGGAACAAAAGTCCAAACACCCCAATGATAATCAAATCCACAGCAAAGATCAGAGTGGGGTGTGTGGGTTTTCTAGCTACTGCTTCGAATAACCTCAGTGGAACCCCTATTTAAAGCAACAATAATAAACATTAAAGGTGGATGTTGCATTCCCCATTTTAGAGATAAAGGGGGCTTAGAGAAGTTAGGTAAATTGTCCAAGGTCATAGAAGCTTGGTTTCCCTGACTGCAAACTGCAAGTTCTTCTCTGTGAAGAATGCCCTTTGCTCTTCAAGGTGTGGTCCCAGGATCA
>NW_025798335.1:0-1176 GCF_021613505.1 Equus quagga | reverse complement strand
TGATCCTGGGACCACACCTTGAAGAGCAAAGGGCATTCTTCACAGAGAAGAACTTGCAGTTTGCAGTCAGGGAAACCAAGCTTCTATGACCTTGGACAATTTACCTAACTTCTCTAAGCCCCCTTTATCTCTAAAATGGGGAATGCAACATCCACCTTTAATGTTTATTATTGTTGCTTTAAATAGGGGTTCCACTGAGGTTATTCGAAGCAGTAGCTAGAAAACCCACACACCCCACTCTGATCTTTGCTGTGGATTTGATTATCATTGGGGTGTTTGGACTTTTGTTCCTTAAAGCATCTTTGGTTGGTTATTTATTTACACGTTTATTTATTTATGAGGTGCAGTGGTATTCTGAGGACAGAGAATGTGGAGTTTTGCTGACTCCTGGCTCTGAGGAATAATTCTCGCCTGAGGCAGAGGTTTTATTTAGCTCTGTTTAGTTAGAACTCGGCATCAAATGTACCTTGACATCGGTTTTAGCTTGATGGACTCCTGACGACAGGGCTTCAAGTCCTTTCTGCAATTCCAGCCCCATCCAGGGGCTCCAGTTCTCACAGGGTGGCTTGGTCCTTGCTCTCACAGCTCCTTTTCTGACCCCAGTCCTTTGGGGTGCCCTCGCAGTGCTGGAACCTCACCTTGCTCAGTCTCCTGGGATCTGAAGTCCTGCCCCTGAACTCAGCCAGGCACCTGACCCACTAAAAAGGCTTTCCCAATGCTGACTGCCTGTCAGCCAGCCTCCACTTGCCTGACGGGACACTTCACTGCTCCCCAAAGGAGGCCTTCCTGCTCTGGAGGCTGGGCTTCTCGCTGGGTAGACTCCAGGGCATACACCCTAGGGGGTGTGTCTGAGCTAGACCACAATCCTGCAGCCACGCAGCCAAGGGTATTTGCTACAAACAACCAAGCTTGACCATCTGATTCTTGAGCTGTAAGAGGGATGGTTCCTGAGGGAAACCAAAGGGCTCCAACATTCTACTGTCTTGAATGGTTAAGGACAGTTAGCTTACAAGGGAATAAACAACTTCCAAATAGTGCTTTCCGGTTTACCAAGCACATTCACATACTTAAACCTATACTGTATTTCTCATTTCCAGATAAGGTTCAGAGAAACCACATACACTACTTAGTAAATATCCGAGCTAGAACACAAACCTGGTTGTCAGCTACCCTGGT
>NW_025798334.1:0-2063 GCF_021613505.1 Equus quagga | reverse complement strand
AACTTCTACATGTATGAAGGGCCTGCCCCCCGCATCAGGGCTTATAATGTGCCTCAAGACTTTTATAGCTGTAAGTATGAAGATGCCCATATGGAACAAAAAGGTAAACCTTAAAGTGAGTAACCATGGCCCCCGATTCTGAGGATGTGGGGATTACCAGGCCCCTCTTCTGACTTCTTGGGAAGACCACACAGAATCAAGTGAGAAATTCCCGTGTGTAAGGTTAGTCAGTCTGTAAAGTCTTCGGGAGGAGCTAATGTTGTTGGGTACAAATACATTCCTTCCATTCTTAAATGCTGAAATAATTTTTTATTTAATTTTACCAGATCATAATCATTAATAAATTAATGTGTCAGATTCCCCTGTGTGTTCACATTTGTTGCAGTTATCCAGTATCATTGTAATGTGATTTATTTTTTTCCTTTGAAACAGTTAATTCTGAAGAAATTGTTAGAAACCTCAGTGTAAGTATACAGCCTCCTAATGAATCTCTTTAAGTTAATGTAATGTCCTTAATCTGTTTTCAGGAAATTTGTATTCTATATTTCTGAGTCCAGGCCACTTGTAATTTATGTTTTAAACCCTCCCTCAACCGTGTTTTATGTGCGTATCAGTTGCTTTCATCTTAGTTGTTTCCCTTTGGCTTTGGCACCCGTCACAGGAAATCGGTTTGGGGTAACGGTGGCGCTGACGCCCGGTTTTCCTTGAATGGGCTGATGTTTCATTCAAGTTTCACGCAGCATCACTTTTCACGTTTTCTTGTGGGAATCACAGACTCTACACATCTTTTTGGACAGGTCAGAAAAACCATCTGCTTCCCCCCTAAGGATAACTGCGACTGCTTTTGATTGGTTCCCATGTCCCAGGTTGTAAGTAAACGAGCAGGACAAATTCCAGATAGTTTAAAACAATCTGGACTTTCCAAGGTGGAGTTCACCACTCCTGGAGAGACCTGAAATATTCTCATGTGGTAGTTTGACTAGTTCTCTATTTAAGGTATATTCACAAATACATATCTATGATATGGAATTCATGAGTTCACCACTTCTTGGCATGGGGCTCAGCTTATTTAAGGACAGTTGCCATGCAAGTATAGTGAAAATGATTAGGATGAAATGTGAACGACTGAAGATAAGGAAACACTGGGTAAGGAGTGGTTACGTAACCTGGGACCCACTGCGAGTTTGAAGTGGGAATAACAGCTAGAGCAGAAATCCCCCAGGGCGTCAGTCCCTCCTTTTTCCTCTTACCCCTCCTAAGAGTCTGATCTTGAGTAAGCAGATAGACAATGCCACCCCCTACTGGTGAAGGGTGTACACGCAGTGTGTTCATGCTGGTTGGGTGAGTAGTGAGCATTTTCAACATGTGGACTCTCAGTCTGCACATTGCCGTCCCTTTTTTCCGTCACCTCATGGTCCATACAGCTGAAGTCCTCTTGGTGGGATGAGGAAGGTCAAATCCCCAGCAATCCGACTGGTGCAAGGAGATTGGATACTGCAGGCTCTGGAAATCCACTACATGGCATCACAGATATGGAGTGGGCCTGGAGCTCCAGGACCCCCAGAATGGACTACCATTTCATGAAGTAGTCTATTATTCCTGGGAAGATATTCCATGTGGTAGTACAGTATTCCCAGTAATGCTGTTCTCTGGACCTGTGTTGAGCTCGTATTAGACAAACGTAACCACACATGAACAGGCAACTCTAAGTCCCACAACATGCTGGCTGCATGACCGACGACAGCATCGACTTTGTTCTTAGATAAAATGACCCAACTTTTATCTCAGTTCTTCCGTCTTCATCTCAAATGCAAATAACCCAGTACTTCTTCAGAGGTTGGCAGTGTGCCCCCAGTTTTCTCTGGATTTACTCTGGCTACACAGACAGCTAGGAAACCATGACTCATCAAATGATCTGTGGTCCTTAAGGGCACATTCTAGTCCCTTGAGTCTTTGAGGAAGCTGCATACTCAGCAGCTGCCATCATGCGCTTGCCTGGAAGTTACTAAAATACTGGCTTAAGAAGGAAGTAATGATAAATGAAAAAGTGGAAAAACAAGAAG
>NW_025798333.1:0-2062 GCF_021613505.1 Equus quagga | reverse complement strand
CTTCTTGTTTTTCCACTTTTTCATTTATCATTACTTCCTTCTTAAGCCAGTATTTTAGTAACTTCCAGGCAAGCGCATGATGGCAGCTGCTGAGTATGCAGCTTCCTCAAAGACTCAAGGGACTAGAATGTGCCCTTAAGGACCACAGATCATTTGATGAGTCATGGTTTCCTAGCTGTCTGTGTAGCCAGAGTAAATCCAGAGAAAACTGGGGGCACACTGCCAACCTCTGAAGAAGTACTGGGTTATTTGCATTTGAGATGAAGACGGAAGAACTGAGATAAAAGTTGGGTCATTTTATCTAAGAACAAAGTCGATGCTGTCGTCGGTCATGCAGCCAGCATGTTGTGGGACTTAGAGTTGCCTGTTCATGTGTGGTTACGTTTGTCTAATACGAGCTCAACACAGGTCCAGAGAACAGCATTACTGGGAATACTGTACTACCACATGGAATATCTTCCCAGGAATAATAGACTACTTCATGAAATGGTAGTCCATTCTGGGGGTCCTGGAGCTCCAGGCCCACTCCATATCTGTGATGCCATGTAGTGGATTTCCAGAGCCTGCAGTATCCAATCTCCTTGCACCAGTCGGATTGCTGGGGATTTGACCTTCCTCATCCCACCAAGAGGACTTCAGCTGTATGGACCATGAGGTGACGGAAAAAAGGGACGGCAATGTGCAGACTGAGAGTCCACATGTTGAAAATGCTCACTACTCACCCAACCAGCATGAACACACTGCGTGTACACCCTTCACCAGTAGGGGGTGGCATTGTCTATCTGCTTACTCAAGATCAGACTCTTAGGAGGGGTAAGAGGAAAAAGGAGGGACTGACGCCCTGGGGGATTTCTGCTCTAGCTGTTATTCCCACTTCAAACTCGCAGTGGGTCCCAGGTTACGTAACCACTCCTTACCCAGTGTTTCCTTATCTTCAGTCGTTCACATTTCATCCTAATCATTTTCACTATACTTGCATGGCAACTGTCCTTAAATAAGCTGAGCCCCATGCCAAGAAGTGGTGAACTCATGAATTCCATATCATAGATATGTATTTGTGAATATACCTTAAATAGAGAACTAGTCAAACTACCACATGAGAATATTTCAGGTCTCTCCAGGAGTGGTGAACTCCACCTTGAAAGTCCAGATTGTTTTAAACTATCTGGAATTTGTCCTGCTCATTCACTTACAACCTGGGACATGGGAACCAATCAAAAGCAGTCGCAGTTATCCTTAGCGGGGAAGCAGATGGTTTTTCTGACCTGTCCAAAAAGATGTGTAGAGTCTGTGATTCCCACAAGAAAACGTGAAAAGTGATGCTGCGTGAAACTTGAATGAAACATCAGCCCATTCAAGGAAAACCGGGCGTCAGCGCCACCGTTACCCCAAACCGATTTCCTGCGACGGGTGCCAAAGCCAAAGGGAAACAACTAAGATGAAAGCAACTGATACGCACATAAAACACGGTTGAGGGAGGGTTTAAAACATAAATTACAAGTGGCCTGGACTCAGAAATATAGAATACAAATTTCCTGAAAACAGATTAAGGACATTACATTAACTTAAAGAGATTCATTAGGAGGCTGTATACTTACACTGAGGTTTCTAACAATTTCTTCAGAATTAACTGTTTCAAAGGAAAAAAATAAATCACATTACAATGATACTGGATAACTGCAACAAATGTGAACACACAGGGGAATCTGACACATTAATTTATTAATGATTATGATCTGGTAAAATTAAATAAAAAATTATTTCAGCATTTAAGAATGGAAGGAATGTATTTGTACCCAACAACATTAGCTCCTCCCGAAGACTTTACAGACTGACTAACCTTACACACGGGAATTTCTCACTTGATTCTGTGTGGTCTTCCCAAGAAGTCAGAAGAGGGGCCTGGTAATCCCCACATCCTCAGAATCGGGGGCCATGGTTACTCACTTTAAGGTTTACCTTTTTGTTCCATATGGGCATCTTCATACTTACAGCTATAAAAGTCTTGAGGCACATTATAAGCCCTGATGCGGGGGGCAGGCCCTTCATACATGTAGAAGTT
>NW_025798332.1:0-2553 GCF_021613505.1 Equus quagga | reverse complement strand
GTGAAAGGTCTGCAATATAGAACGTGATTTCTGGTGATGTTTTGTGAATCCCCTGCTTGCATGCCACTGACCTCTGTTGGAAAACCACAATTAATTAGCTCTGTGTGTACTTATCACTGTGAAACGCTAAATGTATCTGAGGTGAGGCAATGATAACAATGTGCTGTGTTGTGATGATTCCAAAGTATCTGCTAAGTGGGTTGAGATTGAATTTTGAGAGGCTGAGGAACTGTTTAGGATTAAATCGTTAGTAAAGAATCAAGCTGAGAAGTGAACCCAAGTCTTGCTGAGGGCGAAGCCCTTCCTTTTTCTCCACAGCACACTGCCTTTCATCATAAACTCTCGGGGCTAGAGAAATTTCATATATGTCATGCCTGGCTCTCACAGACAGCCAATGCCAAGGAGTACACGGGAATAAGGAAAGTTAGCCAAAGTTATTTAAACTCTGGCACGCAAAGCTTGGTAGATCGCAGAGTTGAAAGACAGATAATTTACGTAACACTTTTTCTTTTTATAATTGAACATTTATATTAAGGGTTAACATCATAAAGGAAGTACAGATTGTTAAGGGAAATAATTTTTAAAAAGAGAAAGGAACAGTTGACCTAGAACTATTTTCTTAGTGTACTTTCTAAGCATTTTCTAATTTGGAGAATTGTAAGTAGTATAGAAAAGAGTGTATTTATTTTTCATCAAAATAAAGGACTAATTTTTGTTTCCATTTTCAGATTTGACCTGCCACCAGTTATTCTGTTTTCCATGGATGGATTTAGAGCTGAGTATTTACAGACGTGGAGTCCTCTCATACCTAATGTTAATAAGCTGAGTAAGTCTTCTCCAGCTGGAGGCAGGCAATGAGAATGACGCCTCATTAGTCAATCTCTGGGTGGTGCACTTTCCTCGCTGATCTCCGACGTCAGTGGTCTGTCTTAGCACAGGGCCTCTCAGGATCCTGATGACTTTACTACCTGGTGTCTATTTTCGTGCCTATTGGCTGCTCCTTCCTTTTTTGGTAGCATGTTCATCTTTTTATTTGTTATTTTGATTGTTCCACATTTGAATATAACTTCTACTCTATGAAAATCTGTTCATATGTAGTGTCTCAAAAGTGGCATTCGTCAGACCTGGGTGCTGGGTCTTCACAGGGTGAATGTGAGCAGCCAGGACAAGGTCCTGAAGGATCCTGAGTAGACTGGACGGAGCCAGCACATACCAATGCTCCAGTAGGTAGAAGTCCAGTATCTGTACCTGGTTCTGGAATCAAAGTGCCTGGAACCTGGCTCCACCACTTAGTAGCTGTGAGACCTCAGGCCAGTTTACCTTACCTATTGTTGCCTCAGTCTCCTGGTCTGTGAAATGGTCACCTCCTACCTGATAGGAATTCTGTGAGAATATATACGTAGTATACATTGCATGATTTTAAGTGATTACTATAATCACTGCTTTTTTTAATCGTCTTTATCATGTTGTTATACATCCACATTAGGGCAACTGGCCTTCATACAATTTTATAAAGTGAATAATAAAGAGAAATGGACTCCCCAAGGACATAGAGCCATGAAGTGTCAGAGGGTTGGCCCCAGAGTCCATACTCTTCTCTCCTGCAATTCCTCTCTTTCTGCCAGCTTCTACCAGGCCCTCTTTTCCTTCCAAGGTCCTCAAAGTTTATAGCAATTTTACTGGTTTCCTATTTTTATGTTTCTGCCAATTATTGAAAAATAGCTATTTGGCCCTGAGTCAGTTGATTATGTGTTCTGGGTCTCCATTTCCTCATTTATAAATGAGAGGATTAGGTCTAAGGATTTCTACTGCTAATTCCAACTCTAAAATGCCATGGTTGTAGAAAGGGAAACTCCTTCTGCCTACAACACAAGGTGCTTTGTCCCTTCAGCTTCTCCCTCACTCCTTGAGGCAGATGTTGGGGCTCTGCCAGAACTGGCTCCAAATTCAGGACCTGTCACTTACTGCTGATTTACTTTCCCCTGGAAAGTTAACTGACACCTCTCAGTTTCTGTTTCCTTGTCTGCATTTCCCTTGATCATCTGGATATCAAATCCTGTGTCCAAAAGGGAAGTTAACTAGCCAGGCTGTACTGAACGCCTTTTGAAGTAGAAGTATTTGGTTCACTCATCCCTTTGAGAGTTGGAAATGACACGAATGAAATATTGGACCAGTGAGAGCTTTCCTATTTCTAAGGTTTAAACTACTTTCTGTAGTCACCCAAACAACATCTCAATCCTTTCACTTCTGAAGACGTCATTAACCAGCTCTACGAGGGCAAAAGGGACTCTTAGTTACTAGGAGGCCCAATCAAGAGTGGATATGGTGGAAGAGCTGGGATTAGGGCTCCCAGGAATGGTAGGCTTGAGGGGAGGTATGTGACAGCAGACATCCCTTTAAGGAGGTCTGGGACCCCATCTCTGGTGTCCATCAAACTGCCTGGGTTGGGCTACAGAGATTCTGGAAACTGAGCCTGAGTGAGACCTATCAGTGACTAAGGGGACTCTGGGACTCAACTCTAGTGGGGAGCTAAGGTCTTTGTCTTGTGTCAGT
>NW_025798331.1:0-2063 GCF_021613505.1 Equus quagga | reverse complement strand
AACTTCTACATGTATGAAGGGCCTGCCCCCCGCATCAGGGCTTATAATGTGCCTCAAGACTTTTATACCTGTAAGTATGAAGATGCCCATATGGAACAAAAAGGTAAACCTTAAAGTGAGTAACCATGGCCCCCGATTCTGAGGATGTGGGGATTACCAGGCCCCTGTTCTGACTTCTTGGGAAGACCACACAGAAGCAAGTGAGAAATTCCCTTGTGTAAGGTTAGTCAGTCTGTAAAGTCTACGGGAGGAGCTAATGTTGTTGGGTACAAATACATTCCTTCCATTCTTAAATGCTGAAATAATTTTTTATTTAACTTTACCAGATCATAATCATTAATAAATTAATGTGTCAGATTCCCCTGTGTGTTCACATTTGTTGCAGTTATCCAGTATCATTGTAATGTGATTTATTTTTTTCCTTTGAAACAGTTAATTCTGAAGAAATTGTTAGAAACCTCAGTGTAAGTATACAGCCTCCTAATGAATCTCTTTAAGTTAATGTAATGTCCTTAATCTGTTTTCAGGAAATTTGTATTCTATATTTCTGAGTCCAGGCCACTTGTAATTTATGTTTTAATCCCTCCCTCAACCTTGTCTTATGTGCGTATCAGTTACTTTCGTCTCAGTTGTTTCCCTTTGGCTTTGGCACCGTCACAGGAAATCGGTTTAGGGTAACGGTGGTGCTGACGCCCGGTTTTCCTTGAATGGGCTGATGTTTCCTTCAAGTCTCAGGCAGCATCGCTTTTCATGTTTTCTTGTGGGGAATGACAGACTCTACACATCTTTTTGGACAGGTCAGAAAAACCATCTGCTTCCCCCCTAAGGATAACTGCAACTGCTTTTGATTGGTTCCCATGTCCCAGGTTGTAAGTGAATGAGCAGGACAAATTCCGGATAGTTTAAAACAATCTGGACTTTCCAAGGTGGAGTTCACCACTCCTGGAGAGACCTGAAATATTCTCGTGTGGTAGTTTGAATAGTTCTCTATTTAAGGTATATTCACACATACATATCTATGATATGGAATTCACGAGTTCACCACTTCTTGGCATGGGGCTTGGCTTATTTAAGGACAGTTGCCATGCAAGTATAGTGAAAATGATTAGGATGAAATGTGAACGACTGAAGATAAGGAAACACTGGGTAAGGAGTGGTTACGTAACCTGGGACCCACTGCGAGTTTGAAGTGGGAATAACAGCTAGAGCAGAAATCCCCCAGGGCGTCAGTCCCTCCTTTTTCCTCTTACCCCTCCTAAGAGTCTGATCTTGAGTAAGCAGATAGACAATGCCACCCCCTACTGGTGAAGGGTGTACACGCAGTGTGTTCATGCTGGTTGGGTGAGTAGTGAGCATTTTCAACATGTGGACTCTCAGTCTGCACATTGCCGTCCCTTTTTTCCGTCACCTCATGGTCCATACAGCTGAAGTCCTCTTGGTGGGATGAGGAAGGTCAAATCCCCAGCAATCCGACTGGTGCAAGGAGATTGGATACTGCAGGCTCTGGAAATCCACTACATGGCATCACAGATATGGAGTGGGCCTGGAGCTCCAGGACCCCCAGAATGGACTACCATTTCATGAAGTAGTCTATTATTCCTGGGAAGATATTCCATGTGGTAGTACAGTATTCCCAGTAATGCTGTTCTCTGGACCTGTGTTGAGCTCGTATTAGACAAACGTAACCACACATGAACAGGCAACTCTAAGTCCCACAACATGCTGGCTGCATGACCGACGACAGCATCGACTTTGTTCTTAGATAAAATGACCCAACTTTTATCTCAGTTCTTCCGTCTTCATCTCAAATGCAAATAACCCAGTACTTCTTCAGAGGTTGGCAGTGTGCCCCCAGTTTTCTCTGGATTTACTCTGGCTACACAGATAGCTAGGAAACCATGACTCATCAAATGATCTGTGGTCCTTAAGGGCACATTCTAGTCCCTTGAGTCTTTGAGGAAGCTGCATACTCAGCAGCTGCCATCATGCGCTTGCCTGGAAGTTACCAAAATACTGGCTTAAGAAGGAAGTAATGATAAATGAAAAAGTGGAAAAACAAGAAG
>NW_025798330.1:0-2738 GCF_021613505.1 Equus quagga | reverse complement strand
GGTGCTGGACTCTGATGTCTTATTTCAAAGCCCAACAATTCAGGGAAAGAAACGTGTTTAATTTTTACTCTATTAGATAATGATTTGCTTAATTAAACTGTAATTCATGGAGACAGTCTGAACTCCAGTTTCTTTTTTCCTTAGGTAATTCAAGCGTTGCAGTTGGTAGATAACGCTTTAGGAACGTTGATGGAAGGCCTGAAGCAGCGGAATTTAGACAATTGTGTCAATATAATCCTTGTGGCTGACCATGGTATGCCTTTTTTTACATCATATTTTATCGTTGATTCCATCTTATCACTTCAGGGAGCAGACATTAATAATAATGCTATTTTAAATTCTGTACTTCTGCACCTAGAAGCTCTTGGATAAGCAAAGAATAAATTTAGTTGTGGGTTGTGATAAATAGAGGACTAAAATTAAAATTTCTAGTTCAATTATTCTAACATCCATTCATACACTTAATTTTCTGTAAAAATGGGCTTAGTAGTACTGAACAGGGATGTGATTGGCTTGTTATTCAATCATAAAAAGGGCTTTTGGGCGATATTTTCAGCGGTGTTTCACTCACATGGATTGGCTGCAGTTTACTATATTCGGTGGTTTTACCATGTCCTGTGTATTATTTTTTAAATTTTTTTTCAAAAAGAATTTTTATCTTGTATCATGGTTTGAGATAAGAATGGGTTGTTTTTGTTTGTTTAATAAGTCATCCAAAAATAGTAATGGCCTAGGAATGCCAGTGAGAAGAATTTTTCCAAAATGTGAATCTTTCTCAGTATATTTTTCTCAGTTATGGTTACATAGAGTGTATTTTATTTTAATGTTTAATTGGTACTACTGTCTATGCCCTCCTCTTTGATTCTTCTTTTCTTTTCTTTTCTTTTTCTTTTTTTTGAGGAAGATTAGCCCTGAGCTAACTGCTGCCAATCCTCTTCTTTTTGCTGAGGAAGGCTGGCCCTGAGCTAACATCCATGCCCATCTTCCTCTACTTTATATTGGAGACACCTACCACAGCATGGCTTGCCAAGCGGTGCCATGTCCGCACCTGGGATCTGAACCGGCAAACCCTGGGCCACAGAAGCGCAGAATGTGCGCACTTAACCACGGCGCCACCGGGTTGGCCCATCTTTTCTTTTTCTCTTTTGGAGTCAATATTTTTTAACCTGCTACTGAGTAATTATCTAGAGTAATGATTTATCTTAAATTATTTTAGTCACAAATCAGTGTTGAACTATGTACTTTTTTCCCAATTATTTCATTGAGGTCATATTGTTTTATAACATTGTGTAATTTCAGGTGTACATTATATATCAGTTTCTGTATAGACTACATCGTGCTCACCACCAATAGCCTAATTTTTATCCGTCAACATATATATGTGCCCCTTTATCCCTTTCACCCACCTCCAGCCCCCGTGCCCTCTGGTAACCACTACTCTGTTCTCCTTATCCATGTGTTTGTTTATCTTCTATATATGAGTGAAATCATAAGGTGTTTATCTTTCTCTGTTTGGCTTATTTTGCTTAAGAAAATACCCTCAAGGTCTCAAGGTCCATGTTATTTCAAATAGGATGATTTCCTCTTTTTTGTGGCTGAGTAGTATTCCATTGTATGTATATACCACATCTTCTTTATCTATTCATCAGTTCATGGGCGCTTTGTTTGCTTCCACATCTTGGCTATTGTGAATAATGCTGCAGTGAACATAGGGGTGCATAAGTCTCTTTGAATTGTTGATTTCAAGTTCTTAGATAAATACCTAGTAGTGGGATAGCTGGATCGTATAGTATTTCTATTTTTAATTTTTTGAGAAATCTCCGTGGTGTTTTCCACAGTGGCTGCATCAGTTTGCAATCCCACCAGCAGTGTAGAAGGGTTCCTGTCTCTACAACCTCTCCAAAATTTGTTATTTTTTTGTCTTGGTGATTATAGCCCTTCTAATAGATGTAAGGTAATATCTTATTTTAGTTTTTGTTTACATTTTCCTAATAATTAGTGATGTTGAACATGTTTTCATTTGCCTGTTGCTCATCTGTATATCTTCTTTGGAAAAATGTCTGTTGATCTCCTCTGCCCATTTTTTGATCAGGTTATTGGTTTTTTTGTTGTTGTTGAGTTGTATGAGTTCTTTATATATTTTGGCTATTAACCCTTTGTCAGATACATGATTTGTAAATATTTTCTCCCAGTTGGTGGGTTGTTTTTTTTGTTTTGTTCATGGTTTCCTTTGCCTTGCAGAAGCTCTTTAGTCTGATCTAATCCCATTTGTTTATTTTTTCTTTTGTTTCCTGTGCCCAAGTAGACATGGCGTTCAAAAAGATGCTGCTAAGACTGATGTCGAAGAGTGTACTACCTATATTTTCTTCAAGGAGTTTTATGGTTTCAGGTCTTACATTCAAGTCTTTATTCCATTTTGAGTTAATTTTTGTGTATGGTATAAGATAATTGTCTACTTTCGTTCTTTTGCATGTTGCTGTCCAGTTCTCCCAACACATTTATTGAAGAGACTTTCTTTTCTCTACTGTATGTTCTTGGCTCCTTTGTTGAAGATTGGATGTGTGGTTGTATTTCTGGGCTTTCAATTCTGTTTCATTGATCTGTGACATAAAGTGTCTTCAATTTGACATGATCAAAGACAACCAGTTGCTACCATCTATATACATTCAGGGAATAATTTCTTTTCCAGGAATGGATCAGACTTATTGTGACAAAGTGGAATATATGACTGATTATTT
>NW_025798329.1:0-2738 GCF_021613505.1 Equus quagga | reverse complement strand
AAATAATCAGTCATATATTCCACTTTGTCACAATAAGTCTGATCCATTCCTGGAAAAGAAATTATTCCCTGAATGTATATAGATGGTAGCAACTGGTTGTCTTTGATCATGTCAAATTGAAGACACTTTATGTCACAGATCAATGAAACAGAATTGAAAGCCCAGAAATACAACCACACATCCAATCTTCAACAAAGGAGCCAAGAACATACAGTAGAGAAAAGAAAGTCTCTTCAATAAATGTGTTGGGAGAACTGGACAGCAACATGCAAAAGAACGAAAGTAGACAATTATCTTATACCATACACAAAAATTAACTCAAAATGGAATAAAGACTTGAATGTAAGACCTGAAACCATAAAACTCCTTGAAGAAAATATAGGTAGTACACTCTTCGACATCAGTCTTAGCAGCATCTTTTTGAACGCCATGTCTACTTGGGCACAGGAAACAAAAGAAAAAATAAACAAATGGGATTAGATCAGACTAAAGAGCTTCTGCAAGGCAAAGGAAACCATGAACAAAACAAAAAAAACAACCCACCAACTGGGAGAAAATATTTACAAATCATGTATCTGACAAAGGGTTAATAGCCAAAATATATAAAGAACTCATACAACTCAACAACAACAAAAAAACAAATAACCTGATCAAAAAATGGGCAGAGGAGATCAACAGACATTTTTCCAAAGAAGATATACAGATGAGCAACAGGCAAATGAAAACATGTTCAACATCACTAATTATTAGGGAAATGTAAACAAAAACTAAAATAAGATATTACCTTACATCTATTAGAAGGGCTATAATCACCAAGACAAAAAAATAACAAATTTTGGAGAGGTTGTAGAGACAGGAACCCTTCTACACTGCTGGTGGGATTGCAAACTGATGCAGCCACTGTGGAAAACACCACGGAGATTTCTCAAAAAATTAAAAATAGAAATACTATACGATCCAGCTATCCCACTACTAGGTATTTATCTAAGAACTTGAAATCAACAATTCAAAGAGACTTATGCACCCCTATGTTCACTGCAGCATTATTCACAATAGCCAAGATGTGGAAGCAAACAAAGCGCCCATGAACTGATGAATAGATAAAGAAGATGTGGTATATACATACAATGGAATACTACTCAGCCACAAAAAAGAGGAAATCATCCTATTTGCAACCACATGGACCTTGAGACCTTGAGGGTATTTTCTTAAGCAAAATAAGCCAAACAGAGAAAGATAAACACCTTATGATTTCACTCATATATAGAAGATAAACAAACACATGGATAAGGAGAACAGAGTAGTGGTTACCAGAGGGCACGGGGGCTGGAGGTGGGTGAAAGGGATAAAGGGGCACATATATATGTTGACGGATAAAAATTAGGCTATTGGTGGTGAGCACGATGTAGTCTATACAGAAACTGATATATAATGTACACCTGAAATTACACAATGTTATAAAACAATATGACCTCAATGAAATAATTGGGAAAAAAGTACATAGTTCAACACTGATTTGTGACTAAAATAATTTAAGATAAATCATTACTCTAGATAATTACTCAGTAGCAGGTTAAAAAATATTGACTCCAAAAGAGAAAAAGAAAAGATGGGCCAACCCGGTGGCGCCGTGGTTAAGTGCGCACATTCTGCGCTTCTGTGGCCCAGGGTTTGCCGGTTCAGATCCCAGGTGCGGACATGGCACCGCTTGGCAAGCCATGCTGTGGTAGGTGTCTCCAATATAAAGTAGAGGAAGATGGGCATGGATGTTAGCTCAGGGCCAGCCTTCCTCAGCAAAAAGAAGAGGATTGGCAGCAGTTAGCTCAGGGCTAATCTTCCTCAAAAAAAAGAAAAAGAAAAGAAAAGAAAAGAAGAATCAAAGAGGAGGGCATAGACAGTAGTACCAATTAAACATTAAAATAAAATACACTCTATGTAACCATAACTGAGAAAAATATACTGAGAAAGATTCACATTTTGGAAAAATTCTTCTCACTGGCATTCCTAGGCCATTACTATTTTTGGATGACTTATTAAACAAACAAAAACAACCCATTCTTATCTCAAACCATGATACAAGATAAAAATTCTTTTTGAAAAAAAATTTAAAAAATAATACACAGGACATGGTAAAACCACCGAATATAGTAAACTGCAGCCAATCCATGTGAGTGAAACACCGCTGAAAATATCGCCCAAAAGCCCTTTTTATGATTGAATAACAAGCCAATCACATCCCTGTTCAGTACTACTAAGCCCATTTTTACAGAAAATTAAGTGTATGAATGGATGTTAGAATAATTGAACTAGAAATTTTAATTTTAGTCCTCTATTTATCACAACCCACAACTAAATTTATTCTTTGCTTATCCAAGAGCTTCTAGGTGCAGAAGTACAGAATTTAAAATAGCATTATTATTAATGTCTGCTCCCTGAAGTGATAAGATGGAATCAACGATAAAATATGATGTAAAAAAAGGCATACCATGGTCAGCCACAAGGATTATATTGACACAATTGTCTAAATTCCGCTGCTTCAGGCCTTCCATCAACGTTCCTAAAGCGTTATCTACCAACTGCAACGCTTGAATTACCTAAGGAAAAAAGAAACTGGAGTTCAGACTGTCTCCATGAATTACAGTTTAATTAAGCAAATCATTATCTAATAGAGTAAAAATTAAACACGTTTCTTTCCCTGAATTGTTGGGCTTTGAAATAAGACATCAGAGTCCAGCACC
>NW_025798328.1:0-2738 GCF_021613505.1 Equus quagga | reverse complement strand
GGTGCTGGACTCTGATGTCTTATTTCAAAGCCCAACAATTCAGGGAAAGAAACGTGTTTAATTTTTACTCGATTTGATAATGATTTGGTTAATTAAACTGTAATTCATGGAGACAGTCTGAACTCCAGTTTCTTTTTTCCTTAGGTAATTCAAGCGTTGCAGTTGGTAGATAACGCTTTAGGAACGTTGATGGAAGGCCTGAAGCAGCGGAATTTAGACAATTGTGTCAATATAATCCTTGTGGCTGACCATGGTATGCCTTTTTTTACATCATATTTTATCGTTGATTCCATCTTATCACTTCAGGGAGCAGACATTAATAATAATGCTATTTTAAATTCTGTACTTCTGCACCTAGAAGCTCTTGGATAAGCAAAGAATAAATTTAGTTGTGGGTTGTGATAAATAGAGGACTAAAATTAAAATTTCTAGTTCAATTATTCTAACATCCATTCATACACTTAATTTTCTGTAAAAATGGGCTTAGTAGTACTGAACAGGGATGTGATTGGCTTGTTATTCAATCATAAAAAGGGCTTTTGGGCGATATTTTCAGCGGTGTTTCACTCACATGGATTGGCTGCAGTTTACTATATTCGGTGGTTTTACCATGTCCTGTGTATTATTTTTTAAATTTTCTTTCAAAAAGAATTTTTATCTTGTATCATGGTTTGAGATAAGAATGGGTTGTTTTTGTTTGTTTAATAAGTCATCCAAAAATAGTAATGGCCTAGGAATGCCAGTGAGAAGAATTTTTCCAAAATGTGAATCTTTCTCAGTATATTTTTCTCAGTTATGGTTACATAGAGTGTATTTTATTTTAATGTTTAATTGGTACTACTGTCTATGCCCTCCTCTTTGATTCTTCTTTTCTTTTCTTTTCTTTTTCTTTTTTTTGAGGAAGATTAGCCCTGAGCTAACTGCTGCCAATCCTCTTCTTTTTGCTGAGGAAGGCTGGCCCTGAGCTAACATCCATGCCCATCTTCCTCTACTTTATATTGGAGACACCTACCACAGCATGGCTTGCCAAGCGGTGCCATGTCCGCACCTGGGATCTGAACCGGCAAACCCTGGGCCACAGAAGCGCAGAATGTGCGCACTTAACCACGGCGCCACCGGGTTGGCCCATCTTTTCTTTTTCTCTTTTGGAGTCAATATTTTTTAACCTGCTACTGAGTAATTATCTAGAGTAATGATTTATCTTAAATTATTTTAGTCACAAATCAGTGTTGAACTATGTACTTTTTTCCCAATTATTTCATTGAGGTCATATTGTTTTATAACATTGTGTAATTTCAGGTGTACATTATATATCAGTTTCTGTATAGACTACATCGTGCTCACCACCAATAGCCTAATTTTTATCCGTCAACATATATATGTGCCCCTTTATCCCTTTCACCCACCTCCAGCCCCCGTGCCCTCTGGTAACCACTACTCTGTTCTCCTTATCCATGTGTTTGTTTATCTTCTATATATGAGTGAAATCATAAGGTGTTTATCTTTCTCTGTTTGGCTTATTTTGCTTAAGAAAATACCCTCAAGGTCTCAAGGTCCATGTTATTTCAAATAGGATGATTTCCTCTTTTTTGTGGCTGAGTAGTATTCCATTGTATGTATATACCACATCTTCTTTATCTATTCATCAGTTCATGGGCGCTTTGTTTGCTTCCACATCTTGGCTATTGTGAATAATGCTGCAGTGAACATAGGGGTGCATAAGTCTCTTTGAATTGTTGATTTCAAGTTCTTAGATAAATACCTAGTAGTGGGATAGCTGGATCGTATAGTATTTCTATTTTTAATTTTTTGAGAAATCTCCGTGGTGTTTTCCACAGTGGCTGCATCAGTTTGCAATCCCACCAGCAGTGTAGAAGGGTTCCTGTCTCTACAACCTCTCCAAAATTTGTTATTTTTTTGTCTTGGTGATTATAGCCCTTCTAATAGATGTAAGGTAATATCTTATTTTAGTTTTTGTTTACATTTTCCTAATAATTAGTGATGTTGAACATGTTTTCATTTGCCTGTTGCTCATCTGTATATCTTCTTTGGAAAAATGTCTGTTGATCTCCTCTGCCCATTTTTTGATCAGGTTATTGGTTTTTTTGTTGTTGTTGAGTTGTATGAGTTCTTTATATATTTTGGCTATTAACCCTTTGTCAGATACATGATTTGTAAATATTTTCTCCCAGTTGGTGGGTTGTTTTTTTTGTTTTGTTCATGGTTTCCTTTGCCTTGCAGAAGCTCTTTAGTCTGATCTAATCCCATTTGTTTATTTTTTCTTTTGTTTCCTGTGCCCAAGTAGACATGGCGTTCAAAAAGATGCTGCTAAGACTGATGTCGAAGAGTGTACTACCTATATTTTCTTCAAGGAGTTTTATGGTTTCAGGTCTTACATTCAAGTCTTTATTCCATTTTGAGTTAATTTTTGTGTATGGTATAAGATAATTGTCTACTTTCGTTCTTTTGCATGTTGCTGTCCAGTTCTCCCAACACATTTATTGAAGAGACTTTCTTTTCTCTACTGTATGTTCTTGGCTCCTTTGTTGAAGATTGGATGTGTGGTTGTATTTCTGGGCTTTCAATTCTGTTTCATTGATCTGTGACATAAAGTGTCTTCAATTTGACATGATCAAAGACAACCAGTTGCTACCATCTATATACATTCAGGGAATAATTTCTTTTCCAGGAATGGATCAGACTTATTGTGACAAAGTGGAATATATGACTGATTATTT
>NW_025798327.1:0-11400 GCF_021613505.1 Equus quagga | reverse complement strand
CTAAAGCTTTGTCAATTTTGTTTATCTTTTCAAAACACCAACTTTAATTTTGTTGATTTTAAAAATTGTCTTTCTAGTCTCTGTTTCATTTATTTCTGCTATAATCCTCATTGTTTCCTTTCTTCTGCTAACTTTGGGTTTCATTTGTTGTCTTTCTAGATGCTTGAGGTGTAAAGTTAGGTTGTCTATTTGAAATTTCTTCTTTATCAGTGTAGATGTTGATCACTATAAACTCTCTCCTAGTGCTGCGCTTGCTGCGTCTGCGTTCTTCAGCTGTTTCACCTACTCGTCCATTTAGTCTTCTGCATCTTCTTATAGTTCATAGTTACCTTAGAAATACATTTATTGGATTCATATTTTCAGATCTTTTTAGTTGGTACTTTCTTTTCTAAAAACACGATTTTCTAAGGAGTAAAATATGTAAATGGTAAACATTTTAAAACAACATTAACGGGTATATAGTAAAAAAAATCAACAAACAAAAAAATTCTCTGTTTCCTGATCTTTCTGGGTTTTTCTGCAGAAGCAGCTACCCTTATTGGTTTAAAGTGTCCTTCCAGAATTATTCCTTTCAGTCATAATTTAGATTACTAAAACCTGGAAGAAACAATGGTAGAAGATCTTGCTTTCGGGGAGCTGTTCTACTATGGCTCTGGTTCAGACGGTTGATCCGACATGGCAGCCTGAGTCCGTGGATAGGCAGCAGGTGTGTCCTGTGTAGGACATCCTTACTAGGGAGGTGTGATGTTTTCACAACACTGGGAGCTTAGTATTTTATTTTATACCCTGTGCCTTTAGGCATTTAAGAATTTGCGTAAGCCATGTTTCAAGGAAATAAAAACAGAAACTGACTTTATATCTCTGTTTCTTGTATGATTTTTTCCCTACTTAAATTCCTTTAATTATATAAGTGGAACGGATGTCATTTTTATTATCTTATATAACTTCTTAACGATATTAAATGTGTCTTTCCCTGATTGAGGACATGGTTTAATTTTGGCGGTATTGACTACAAAAGAAAAGAAAAAAGCTTATGTTAGTCTTTAATTTTACCTATGATTCAAGCCCTAGAGCAGGCCACAAACTGAAGTGCATCAGAACCACTTGGGGTGCTTGTTAGACATGTCGTTAGACATGAGCTCCCTTTCTTCCACCTTCCACCCACCTCCACCCCCAACCCCAGCATAGTCCTGTTTAGTAGACTTGATATGGGGCCAAGAAGATTCTGAAGGAGGAAATTCCTGGATCATATTGGGAACACTGAAGTAGAGACTGGGAAGGAGACCAGCTCCAAGCCTGTTTGAGAAGACATTCATTATGTCAAGCTGCACAGTGTGTCCTTTTCTGAACAACAATCATTTTCCGTTTTTTTTTTAAATGTGGATCTAATCTATAATGGTGAAGCTTCTTTCAGAATTAGAGTTAACATGATTTTGGAGTGGGAAATGTCTCGTATTTCACTGCTGCAGTGGAAATGTCAGTGTGTTCTTGTGATTTAGCTCACTCCGCTCCTAAAAACTCACATTCCTTGGAATGGAGGAGTTCTAGGTGCCAGAATTTCCACCTCTTTCCATCTTCAATCCATTCGGTAGATTTCTATTGCTCTGGGGAACTGTCCCGTTCAGATTTTTAGTTATCTGACAAACTTCTGAGGAAGTAACCCCTTAATTTCCCACTCTACTTTGTTGCAGAAACATGTGGAATTCATTCAAAATACCTGAGACCTGTCTATCCAACCAAAACCTTGCCTAATCACTACACCATTGTCACGGTAAGTGCTTGACCCAGCGGAAGACTGAGGCCCAGGCAGGCGACTGACCCCACCAGAGGTGCCCAGGCAGCCACGGCCATGCCCCAGGCTCACATTCACAAGTGCATGTGGTGACAGTTCGGGCTGGGCAGGAGCGTGTCGGTGTGAGGCCGATCCAGGTCTGTGTGGAGTTAACGATGAGGGAGTGTCCCAGCGTTAGGCTAATGCACTGTGTGCGAGGCCAGGTGGCCTCTTGGATGTGACAAATACCATTTTCCTCTGATCTTTTGATTTGCCTCCACTCATTTGAAAGTCTGCTGGGAAGGGCAGGCTATGCATGAGGACAGCCTCTTTGATGTGGGGAATTTCTTCCTTTCTTAGTCTTTTTGTTCTATGTAACTTGATAAAGGATTCTGTTTCACCAATGAATTGATGCTGCTTATGTCTCTTTAGATAAAGCAAGTAAATTCTCCTTGATGTAGAAAATGACAAAAGTGAAACAATCGAAATGAACTCAAAGGAAAATTTTGTTAACACATAGATTTAGAACACAACTTAAGGAAGCCTCTGCCAAGGCCTTTATTGAGTCTTTACCACTTTGCATTTAGTCTTTCATTACTGTCAAGCAGTAACTATAACTTATTGAAATTTTAACCCTAGTAAATATGTATGTATAGATGTATATATGTGTATGTATATTATATGTATGTATGTGTGTATGTATATGTGTGTATATATATATATACACATATATACACACAAATATATGTACATATTTGCAGATTATATATTTGCAGATTTACCAACTTGTTAAAATTCATTTGTAACCCCAAAATCAATACTTACGACCTATTCATAGTCATTTGTGGACATTCACAGAGCAGCAAAAAATTCGAGTTGCCCAGCTCGTATGTTCCCAGCTGGGGTCTAATAAGGTGACACTCTGCCTTCTTGCTTTAGCTCTCACACTGTAAACAAATGTTGCTTTCATAGGGTGTTGTCTGTTTAGTGCCATGTTTCTCACATGTTCGTTTTATTGGTGGTTTTGCTCTTTAAAACGGCCCTCTAGCATAGCGCTGACGTGCTGTCCAGTGTTCCTGTGAGCAGGAGGCTGTGATGTGCGTACAGAGGAAACGCGTGCATTAGATAAGCTCCATTCAGGCCTGAGTCATTGTGAACCAACAATGTCTCCTAAATAAGGGACCTTTAAACAGAAATACTCGTAAAACAAGGTTGTGTATTGATCAGTACGCAGAAATGTGACCAGAGGCTCGCAGAAGCCCAGCCCTGTGTTCTCCCTTGGAGCAATGCTTCCATGTCCGCTGTTTAGCGTTGGCAGCAACCTTATAGAACATCACTGCAGCCGATAACAAAGATCTACTGTATACATACATCCGTATGACAATATGCATACATAATACATATGCACGTGTATGTATATATAAATAAGGGATTATGTGAGTGCTATTCATTTACTGTATGAAAGTAGATGTATTCGTATTAATATATATACTAATGTTCTGAAATAATAACCCTGAAATCCATTTAAAAGTAGTTACCACTGCATGAGATATCATAGGCATAGAGAATATGTGGAATGATTGAGTGAATGTTTGTGATTGGATTGAAGGAATGATTGGATTGAGGGATGAGTGGATGGGAGGGTGGAGATGGAGTCTTGGCAGCCTCCCTTTTAAAGTGCTGGAACACACTTGAAGCCATTTAGCCAGGATATTTGATACTTAAGAGCTTCTATGTAGTAAATTTCTTGCTATTATTGCCAACATAACCAGTGGCTAATCATTATTGTAATGTGGGAAACTTTAATTCACAAATAATTCTTAATCACACGAGAGTTATATTAACACCACCAACACAAACCATCTGCCTAATATTGTTCATTTTCTGCTATAAACCATATATATATATATATATGTATATTTGGTTCAGATCCAGGAGTTTTATATTGAAAGATACATAACGTCCTTCCAAGATATGAGTTATAGATCTTATGTTTCAATTTAAATAGGTGCTTTATTAATATTTTATCTTAAATCTTGTTTTGAAATGATCTTTTTAGGGCTTATATCCGGAATCACATGGCATCATTGACAATAATATGTATGACGTAAACCTCAACAAGAGCTTTTCAATTTTTTCAAAGGGGACATTTGATCCAGCTTGGTGGCATGGACAACCAGTATGTAGCCTTCTACATGTGGCACCAAAGTAACTTCCATTTTCCAATGTGACAGCAGATCACTCTTCTCTCTCCACTTTGAGTTTTACATTATCTTTCTAATTTCTAAGGGCTGTGGGTGGGAAAGCGTGTCACCACTATTTATAATTATAATTTAAATCTTTTAAACATTTATAGTTCATTTTAAACATTTAGTTCACCTAAACAACCTTCTCATAAAACTTGGACGTTGTATTATAAACATATTAATCTGGAAGTTACTCAGAAAGATTATCTGTTAATACTTTTCCTCCTTCTTTAGAAGGGAAAGAGAAACTGTACAATTTTACCAGTTTGAAAAAATTATCTTCTTTCTTACTACCTTACTACAGTTTTGATTTTTGAGGTGGATCTCTGGATAATTATAGTTTTTAACTGCTGCAAAGACAAACTTTCAATAATTTAAATAAATTTTAATAACTAAATATATTTTGCAACTGTTAATATTGTCCAGTTTCTAATAAGTGGGACCATGTCTACCCAAACTTACTGATTACTCTCTTGACTTCCATTTATCTTAAATTTTCTCTTCCTGTAGGTCTGGCTGACAGCAATGAATCAAGGCTTAAAAGCTGGCACCTACTTTTGGCCAGGATCAGACGTGGCTATAAATGGCTCCTTTCCTTCCTTATATATGGTTTACAACAGGTAGCAAAGCACTTGTAGATATTTCCCTGTCTACGCAGGAATGATTAGGATTTTTTTCTGTCTTAATCTTCGTGGTAATTCTATTCTTCCAGTTTGGGGACCAAAAATCTTGTAGTCGTTATTGGTTCCTCACTCTTGTATCCCTCATCCAGTCTGACAGTAAATGCTTGTGGCTCTAATTCAACATATGTGCAGCCTGAGAACTTTCTGTTACCTCCAGCATTAACACTCTGGTTTGGGGTGTCATCATGTTTTGCCTGTCTTCCTGGTGTCGCCTCTTTACACGACTCCCTGCTTCTGTTCTCGTCCGCTATAAACAATTCTCAATCTACCAGCCAGATGATTAATTAAAAGAACAACTCCAGCTATGACATTCTTTGGCACTGAAACTTCAATGGCCTTGTTTCACTCACAGTAAAAGCCCACAAGGCCCTTTGTGGTCTGACCCCGACTGTGCCCCTGCCTGTCAGACCTCCTCTCCCACTCCTCCTCCCGGTGCTCACTCTGCTCCAGCCACGCTGACCTCCTTGGTGGCCTCAACACTCCAGGCTCCCTTCTGCTGTAGGGCCTTTGTGCGGGCTGCACCCTCTCACTCCAGGTATCCATCCACAGCCCACCGCCACCCCTCCTTCAAGCCATTGCTCAAAATTACCTTCTAAACGTTGTCTTAGCCTGATCACACTAAGATCTCAAATTCAACCCCCCCTTTCTCAGTGCCCGTTTCTCTGCTCTAGTCTCTCTCTTTTTTATCACCTTTGAAAATAATTTCTGGCAATACATGCTCAACATGCTTAAATGCAAAAATGAATGAAATGAATAAAAATAAACAAATCGAAGGAATGGATAATAATTAATGGCCTCTTATTTTAGTTGGGGGAAAATGGAGGGAAGGATGAGAAGGAAAGAAAATAACATAGATTAATTTATGTGAAGCAAGTGGGTCTCTATATATAAAGTAGGGAAAACAGGGACTCCTTTGAGTCATACTGAATCCATTTCAGTATTTTGTTCACATATGAACACAAAATGAATATCTGAAAATATCAACCTGCCTTCCTCAGCAGGCATATAATGGAATTATTCTTGATTTGATTGGTTTTTTAAAATTGTTTGCTCTTCTCAGAAGTGTCCCATATGAAGAGAGAATCTCTACATTGCTAACCTGGCTGGACCTGCCCAAAGCTGAAAGGTAATATCTAGTGTCAGAGAAGTGCTGGCACAGTGGGATATTTGCAGGTGTAAAATAAAATTATTTCTTTACTTTAAATGACCATTTTTGAAAAAAACTTGGCATTTCTTTTTAATGGGCAATGTTCAAGAATTATTTCTGAGAGCAGTTGACTTTTTGCTCTTGAGAGTGTGGTTGACATGATGGGACAAGGGAGACAGAGCAAGTACCGGAGAGCAGAGGCAACTACCGCCACAAGATATGGACTGGGAGCAGGACTGAGGTGGATCTGACAGTCAGTCATGAGGACTGACTCAAGGAGCCAGGGGTGCCAGGGCAAGGCCATGGCAACAGGCTGGGTCAGGGCATCCTGAAAGAGAGTGCCAGGTCAACAGTGCATCTGAAACCAAACATTTAAAGGAAATTTAAAGGAGGGGCAGAACAGAATCAGCAAAAAGTCAGAAACCCAGAAATATGAAGTGCTGAGGCACATCAAGAGAAGCCTTACCAGTAAGAACAAGACATATTTTCATTACTGAGTCAGACCAATGCTCACATCCCAGAATGTCGTATTTAATCCCCATCAGGAGGCAATCCCCACTGGGGCCAAGTGGAACCACTGGACCCAGATGAAGAGATGGAGACCAGAGAAAGAGAGAAGGAAACAGCCACAAAGCTCTAGATCTACAAAATCCCCAATCCAACCTGTACGTTTATTTCAAACTGATGTCTTTCTCTGTTTCAATTTCATCCCTAGACCTGATTTTTATACCCTGTATGTGGGACAGCCTGATTCCGCAGGTCATGAAAAAGGACCAGTCAGTGCCGCAGTAAGTATTTTAAAACCTGTAACATCATCTAGCCCTAACCCACAAAAGAAAATATTTCTTAATTCTCATTGAATACAAGTGTAGTTGATAAATTAGTTAAAAGTCTAAAGGGAATATCTGTCTTATTAACCACAAAATAGTTTAGAGTCTAAAAAGGATGTCTCCCTTATTAATCAAATTTTGACTCATTTGATAAATGCTTACTGACTACGTACTTTGATGCAGCACTGTTATTTATACAATGATCAAATCAAGGCTAGATACTACTGCATGGGCCAAATTAACATGTTAGTGCAGCCCATTGCAAGCAGGGTCCCCTGCAAGTGCATGGTGGAATACCCAGCTGTCTGTTCATACAGTTTCATTTATAAGTGCCTTATAATTGAACTTAAGACGTTATTGCCTCAGGCAGAGTTATTCCCCTCCTGGGCCACCATTATAACTGAAGTAGACTCTTTAATATTAGTTTCTTCATTATATAAGCCATTCTGTTACACTTTTACTACAGAAATATAGTCCTTAAATATTACTTAAGAGAAAAAATGTCATCTCTGTTCTAAAATCCACTGAAGCCTATATTGTCTTGGATATGACGCAATGCTGCAAAGGTCCCCATGAATATGGCATTTGCCTACCCCATGGAAACTCACTTCACCATCGTCCTCAATGGGAATGCAAGCATATTTATTCTGGCAGCACGACTTTGCAGTTTATCAGAAATGCCCTTCTTCTTCTTTCCCTTTAAGCCCAAATGATTCTTAATGAAAGGCCCCGCTCAAGTCTGACCACTTTAACTCTTTAGACTCCTTTGTATTCCAACACCACGCACTGCATCACAGGATTCAACACTTAATCAGGTTATTCTAAAGGTGAACGGCTTAGGAAATATCTGGAGCATAGTCCCCATTTCTTCTTTTCTCTTTCGATTGTTATCTGTATTTGATATGATTAATTCCTTGAGAGGGGACTCTACAGTCTGCATTTGTCTGAACTGTACAGCTGACAGGATTAGGCACGATGTCTTTTTCTTCTGTTCAGTGCTCCAGGTTAGCACCCAGATAAATTTTAAGTATAATTTTGAAAAGTGCTGCAAAGGAAAGAAGCAGGGTGCCCTGAGAGGTCTTGGAGGAGGTCCTAACCTACTCTGGGGCTGGTTAGAAAGTTCTCCTCTGAATAACAAAAAGGAAGAGAGATCACCAATGACCCGATTGAGGGAGGAGTTGAGCACGTTAGAGGAGCACAGAAAATGAACAAATGGACAGATGGCGAGATACATGGACAGCGAGATAGTGGTAAGAATAATAATAGCAGCTAACCCTTGCTGCGTGCTACTCAGTGTCAGGTACTGTTCGAATTGCTAGATGAGCACTATCTCCCCCCAGTGTCTGGAGCATTGTGATCCCAGGGAGAGGGCTCAGAGTAAGCCTAGAGAAGGAGGCAGGCACCAAATCATGCAGGTCCTTATGGGCCATACAAAGTGCAATGGGAAGCATTGAGGCATTTTGATCAGGGCAGTGACATGATCAGATCTGTGTGTATTTACAGATCACTTTTATTGTGCAGAAGAATGGGTTGGAAGGAGCAAAAGAAAATGGGGATAGACAAGTTAGCTTTTGCAGCATTCCAGAAAAGAGATTGTAGTGACTTGGACTGGGGTAGTGGCAACCATCATGGATGGAAGAAGGTGCATTTGAGATTCATTCAGGAGGTGGTCTTGCCATGACGTGGTGTGAGACGGGTGACCGGGTTTGGCCTCAAGGATGATTCCAGGTTTCTACCAGAAGCAGGCAGGTGGTTCCATTTACGTTAATAAGACCTCTGAAGGGAGATAAGCTTGGGGGAGAAGATCATGTGATTGATGTGCCTGTGACATGAAGATATCCAGAAGGCCATCGAATATCGATTTAAAGCTCAAAGTGGGTGAAGGTCAGGCAGCTTGGCAGCATGTTGATGGTGCATGAAAGGGGAGATGAGCTAAGGAGAGAGTGGATAGTGGAAACAGAAGAGGGCTTCAGACCAGCCTCATTTGAAAGTTAAGAAGAGGCAAAATGATGGAGAAACTGGCGGGCTTCATGCTTCATTGTTGTTGTTAACAACAGAGTTGTTATGACATAATTAGTTAATTATGTCAGAGTTAATATGACATAATTTAAAAGTAAAAAGGCTATTTTAGTTTATTTTGACTCATTTACTATGTTGAAAGCTTATTAACTTGTACTAGAGTTTTCAGTTATCAACACTTTTCTTATTCTTGCTCTACAAGCCCCTTAAGGCCTACTGTTAACAGTTTCTGGTGCTTCTAATATTGTATTAGGCATTTCCAGGGGCGAAGAAGATGAGGCCTTTACTGCCAGAAAGTATGTTGAAAGGGCCAATAATGAGTTAATGTACAACTGTTTTTTAAAAGAAATCTTTGAAAATTTGATCGCTTAAACAGCGTTTAAACGGGAAGGTTATTATGGGCTGCTGTAGCCAGAGAAGGCTTTATGAAGTGGGGATTTAGAGGGTGGGAGGATATGGATGGGCAGGAGGGGATGGGAGAGGCGTTTGAAGTGGGGTGAAACCAACAACTTCTTCATAGCAAATGTGTTCCACTGAGTCTTTAGTACTGAAGTTGAAGTAGGCACAGGATGTCCTGACTGGTCTTGAGTAACTTTAAATAATGGTCTAATACTTTAATAAGAGTCAGCTGTGATTCATTATTGAAAAACCAGTTATTACATCTCAGATGGAGTGAAAGGTTGGGAAGAAGAATTCACTTCTGAAAAGAAGATTGAAATTCAGAACAGACTGATTTAAGTGTTGGTACTGCTCATGTCCGTGGTGGGAGGATTTCCGAGCCCTGAGGAACTCCACTTTTGGGGAAGCAAGTGGAGGTAAAACCAGAGAGGCAGGAAGTTGGGCCTTTTGAAAAGCAGATATGTCAGTGCTGCATAGAGCTTCCGGGTAGCAGGTTCCTCTGCAACCTTGAATTCCATTTTACAAAAAGGGTCTTCTGGATCGAAAGAACAAGTGTTCATTGAAGGTCTTCCCAGTTAATTCGTTATCCCAGGATTGATTTTACTGCTTCCACAGTGCCCACTGTGAAAGCGAATGATCATGATTCCAAGGGAAAGGGGCCACGTTTTCTACCCAAACTTGGTTTCCCCCACAGCTGCAAACATTTCTATCCCTGGTAATGAACTTATCCAAAAAACTGCTCACTCCTTGCCCATTAAGGGGATTTCTTGATTCTTTCCTTCGTCTGGGCCAGAGTTGGGGGCTGGTGCCCAGTCACTTCACGTTCCTAAATATGCCATCTAGAGAGTGTGCGCTTTGTGTGCTTAGGAAGTGTGTGATGAGTTTGGTTGCATGGTCCTTCCCTGCAGGCGCTTGTGCTCTTCTGGGGAGGCAGACACGCACACAGACGGTTTCCAAAGTGGGGAGAGTCCAGTGGTAGCAGAACGCCAGGGTGCTGGGAGAGGCCGGAGGAGGGGCTCTTTGTGCAGTTGGGAGGAGTTATGTGACAGGGGACATAACTATGTCCTGATGACAGGTGGGAACTGTGACTCTCACTGGCATACCAGAGGGCATGGTCACCCGAAGGATGGGGGTCAGGAAAGCATGCTGGAGTTGACAGATTTGGCAGTAGATAGAGATGTTTGAGTTCAAGTCCTGCTCTGTCCTTTATTAACTGTGGGGCCGAGAACACGTTGCCTAACTTCTTAAACCTCAACCTTCCTCCTCTCTACGACTGGAAGTCTGGCAGCACCGTCCACGAATGTTGCTGTAAGGATTTTGTGAGAGAACACCCTAAAGCTCTTAACGGTAATTGGCTTGAGAAATTCTTGCTCAAAAAAAGAAAAAAAAGGCAATCAGTGTTATAGCAGGACTACAGGAGGTTAAACATTTTTTCCCCAATCCCACTGCTATTAGACTTTCTTATTCACTGAAAATAATAATGAAAATTATGTCAGTAAAAGTTATTCACTTGAACCTGTCAGTTCAATGTGCTATATTGATAAAGTGTAGAAAAATTTAAAAACACAAAAGAACGTAAACAATAAAAATGAATTCCAATTCACCATTCAGAGACAACCACTGTTAACATGTTTTTGACTTATTTCCTGTTCATTTTCTGTGCATGTGCCTTTACTAAGAAATAGTAAATACCTTTTAAAACAAAGTAAGGCTTCTGCAATGTCTATGAGTGCTTCTATAGTTTGGTTTTAATTTTTTATGTTTGGCATTGTATTGTGAGCATTTTCCTATGCCATGTTCTCTACAAAATATTTTTGAAGGGCTGTCGAGTATGCTTTCTTAAGAATGTGGAATAGTTTATGTTTTTTTTAATTTAAATGATAAATAAATATTGTGACGAACAACCTTGTTTGTAAATCTCCATTTGTATTCTAAGTGTTACTTAGGGCAAATGCCCAGAAGTAGAATTATCAGGTTCCAGGGTCTGCCCCTTTTTAACTCTCTGGTTACACATTGTCACATGAGCCTCCAGAGCATGTGCAACCATTTAAGCTCCTATAGAACAGTCTGTGACCCCCACCCCCCCAACACTGGTCATTATCATGAAAACCTTTGCGGTTGAATAATGTTTGCTGACTATGAACATTTTTCTCAGATATTTATGGCCTAGTAGTCTATCTTCCTTTGTAGGGAACATGGTTTAATTTTTTCATTTGTAGAAATTTAGGGAATTGGTATTTGGTGAATGTAGTAGTATGGGTGCTGGACTCTGATGTCTTATTTCAAAGCCCAACAATTCAGGGAA
>NW_025798326.1:0-11397 GCF_021613505.1 Equus quagga | reverse complement strand
TTCCCTGAATTGTTGGGCTTTGAAATAAGACATCAGAGTCCAGCACCCATACTACTACATTCACCAAATACCAATTCCCTAAATTTCTACAAATGAAAAAATTAAACCATGTTCCCTACAAAGGAAGATAGACTACTAGGCCATAAATATCTGAGAAAAATGTTCATAGTCAGCAAACATTATTCAACCGCAAAGGTTTTCATGATAATGACCAGTGTTGGGGGGGTGGGGGTCACAGACTGTTCTATAGGAGCTTAAATGGTTGCACATGCTCTGGAGGCTCATGTGACAATGTGTAACCAGAGAGTTAAAAAGGGGCAGACCCTGGAACCTGATAATTCTACTTCTGGGCATTTGCCCTAAGTAACACTTAGAATACAAATGGAGATTTACAAACAAGGTTGTTCATCACAATATTTATTTATCATTTAAATTAAAAAAAACATAAACTATTCCACATTCTTAAGAAAGCATACTCGACAGCCCTTCAAAAATATTTTGTAGAGAACATGGCATAGGAAAATGCTCACAATACAATGCCAAACATAAAAAATTAAAACCAAACTATAGAAGCACTCATAGACATTGCAGAAGCCTTACTTTGTTTTAAAAGGTATTTACTATTTCTTAGTAAAGGCACATGCACAGAAAATGAACAGGAAATAAGTCAAAAACATATTAACAGTGGTTGTCTCTGAATGGTGAATTGGAATTCATTTTTATTGTTTACGTTCTTTTGTGTTTTTAAATTTTTCTACACTTTATCAATATAGCACATTGAACTGACAGGTTCAAGTGAATAACTTTTACTGACATAATTTTCATTATTATTTTCAGTGAATAAGAAAGTCTAATAGCAGTGGGATTGGGGAAAAAATGTTTAACCTCCTGTAGTCCTGCTATAACACTGATTGCCTTTTTTTTCTTTTTTTGAGCAAGAATTTCTCAAGCCAATTACCGTTAAGAGCTTTAGGGTGTTCTCTCACAAAATCCTCACAGCAACATTCGTGGACGGTGCTGCCAGACTTCCAGTCGTAGAGAGGAGGAAGGTTGAGGTTTAAGAAGTTAGGCAACGTGTTCTCGGCCCCACAGTTAATAAAGGACAGAGCAGGACTTGAACTCAAACATCTCTATCTACTGCCAAATCCGTCAACTACCAGCATGCTTTCCTGACCCCCATCCTTCGGGTGACCATGCCCTCTGGTATGCCAGTGAGAGTCACAGTTCCCACCTGTCATCAGGACATAGTTATGTCCCCTGTCACATAACTCCTCCCAACTGCACAAAGAGCCCCTCCTCCGGCCTCTCCCAGCACCCTGGCGTTCTGCTACCACTGGACTCTCCCCACTTTGGAAACCGTCTGTGTGCGTGTCTGCCTCCCCAGAAGAGCACAAGCGCCTGCAGGGAAGGACCATGCAACCAAACTCATCACACACTTCCTAAGCACACAAAGCGCACACTCTCTAGATGGCATATTTAGGAACGTGAAGTGACTGGGCACCAGCCCCCAACTCTGGCCCAGACGAAGGAAAGAATCAAGAAATCCCCTTAATGGGCAAGGAGTGAGCAGTTTTTTGGATAAGTTCATTACCAGGGATAGAAATGTTTGCAGCTGTGGGGGAAACCAAGTTTGGGTAGAAAACGTGGCCCCTTTCCCTTGGAATCTGATCATTCGCTTTCACAGTGGGCACTGTGGAAGCAGTAAAATCAATCCTGGGATAACGAATTAACTGGGAAGACCTTCAGTGAACACTTGTTCTTTCGATCCAGAAGCCCCTTTTTGTAAAATAGAATTCAAGGTTGCAGAGGAACCTGCTACCTGGAAGCTCTACGCAGCACTGACATATCTGCTTTTCAAAAGGCCCAACCTCCTGCCTCTCTGGTTTTACCTCCACTTCCTTCCCCAAAAGTGGAGTTCCTCAGGGCTGGGAAATCCTCCCACCACGGACATGAGCAGTACCAACACTTAAATCAGTCTGTTCTGAATTTCAATCTTCTTTTCAGAAGTGAATTCTTCTTCCCAACCTTTCACTCCATCTGAGATGTAATAACTGGTTTTTCAATAATGAATCACAGCTGACTCTTATTAAAGTATTAGACCATTATTTAAAGTTACTCAAGACCAGTCAGGACATCCTGTGCCTACTTCAACTTCAGTACTAGAGACTCAGTGGAACACATCTGCTATGGAGAAGTTGCTGGTTTCACCCCACTTCAAATGCCTCTCCCATCCCCTCCTGCCCATCCATATCCTCCCACCCTCTAAATCCCCACTTCATAAAGCCTTCTCTGGCTACAGCAGCCCATAATAACCTTCCCGTTTAAACGCTGTTTAAGCGATCAAATTTTCAAAGATTTCTTTTAAAAAACAGTTGTACATTAACTCATTATTGGCCCTTTCAACATACTTTCTGGCAGTAAAGGCCTCATCTTCTTCGCCCCTGGAAATGCCTAATACAATATTAGAAGCACCAGAAACTGTTAACAGTAGGCCTTAAGGGGCTTGTAGAGCAAGAATAAGAAAAGTGTTGATAACTGAAAACTCTAGTACAAGTTAATAAGCTTTCAACATAGTAAATGAGTCAAAATAAACTAAAATAGCCTTTTTACTTTTAAATTATGTCATATTAACTCTGACATAATTAACTAATTATGTCATAACAACTCTGTTGTTAACAACAACAATGAAGCATGAAGCCCGCCAGTTTCTCCATCATTTTGCCTCTTCTTAACTTTCAAATGAGGCTGGTCTGAAGCCCTCTTCTGTTTCCACTATCCACTCTCTCCTTAGCTCATCTCCCCTTTCATGCACCATCAACATGCTGCCAAGCTGCCTGACCTTCACCCACTTTGAGCTTTAAATCGATATTCGATGGCCTTCTGGATATCTTCATGTCACAGGCACATCAATCACATGATCTTCTCCCCCAAGCTTATCTCCCTTCAGAGGTCTTATTAACCTAAGTGGAACCACCTGCCTGCTTCTGGTAGAAACCTGGAATCATCCTTGAGGCCAAACCCGGTCACCCGTCTCACACCACGTCATGGCAAGACCACCTCCTGAATGAATCTCAAATGCACCTTCTTCCATCCATGATGGTTGCCACTACCCCAGTCCAAGTCACTACAATCTCTTTTCTGGAATGCTGCAAAAGCTAACTTGTCTATCCCCATTTTCTTTTGCTCCTTCCAACCCATTCTTCTGCACAATAAAAGTGATCTGTAAATACACACAGATCTGATCATGTCACTGCCCTGATCAAAATGCCTCAATGCTTCCCATTGCACTTTGTATGGCCCATAAGGACCTGCATGATTTGGTGCCTGCCTCCTTCTCTAGGCTTACTCTGAGCCCTCTCCCTGGGATCACAATGCTCCAGACACTGGGGGGAGATAGTGCTCATCTAGCAATTCGAACAGTACCTGACACTGAGTAGCACGCAGCAAGGGTTAGCTGCTATTATTATTCTTACCACTATCTCGCTGTCCATGTATCTCGCCATCTGTCCATTTGTTCATTTTCTGTGCTCCTCTAACGTGCTCAACTCCTCCCTCAATCGGGTCATTGGTGATCTCTCTTCCTTTTTGTTATTCAGAGGAGAACTTTCTAACCAGCCCCAGAGTAGGTTAGGACCTCCTCCAAGACCTCTCAGGGCACCCTGCTTCTTTCCTTTGCAGCACTTTTCAAAATTATACTTAAAATTTATCTGGGTGCTAACCTGGAGCACTGAACAGAAGAAAAAGACATCGAGCCTAATCCTGTCAGCTGTACAGTTCAGACAAATGCAGACTGTAGAGTCCCCTCTCAAGGAATTAATCATATCAAATACAGATAACAATCGAAAGAGAAAAGAAGAAATGGGGACTATGCTCCAGATATTTCCTAAGCCGTTCACCTTTAGAATAACCTGATTAAGTGTTGAATCCTGTGATGCAGTGCGTGGTGTTGGAATACAAAGGAGTCTAAAGAGTTAAAGTGGTCAGACTTGAGCGGGGCCTTTCATTAAGAATCATTTGGGCTTAAAGGGAAAGAAGAAGAAGGGCATTTCTGATAAACTGCAAAGTCGTGCTGCCAGAATAAATATGCTTGCATTCCCATTGAGGACGATGGTGAAGTGAGTTTCCATGGGGTAGGCAAATGCCATATTCATGGGGACCTTTGCAGCATTGCATCATGTCCAAGACAATATAGGCTTCAGTGGATTTTAGAACAGAGATGACATTTTTTCTCTTAAGTAATATTTAAGGACTATATTTCTGTAGTAAAAGTGTAACAGAATGGCTTATATAATGAAGAAACTAATATTAAAGAGTCTACTTCAGTTATAATGGTGGCCCAGGAGGGGAATAACTCTGCCTGAGGCAATAACGTCTTAAGTTCAATTATAAGGCACTTATAAATGAAACTGTATGAACAGACAGCTGGGTATTCCACCATGCACTTGCAGGGGACCCTGCTTGCAATGGGCTGCACTAACATGTTAATTTGGCCCATGCAGTAGTATCTAGCCTTGATTTGATCATTGTATAAATAACAGTGCTGCATCAAAGTACGTAGTCAGTAAGCATTTATCAAATGAGTCAAAATTTGATTAATAAGGGAGACATCCTTTTTAGACTCTAAACTATTTTGTGGTTAATAAGACAGATATTCCCTTTAGACTTTTAACTAATTTATCAACTACACTTGTATTCAATGAGAATTAAGAAATATTTTCTTTTGTGGGTTAGGGCTAGATGATGTTACAGGTTTTAAAATACTTACTGCGGCACTGACTGGTCCTTTTTCATGACCTGCGGAATCAGGCTGTCCCACATACAGGGTATAAAAATCAGGTCTAGGGATGAAATTGAAACAGAGAAAGACATCAGTTTGAAATAAACGTACAGGTTGGATTGGGGATTTTGTAGATCTAGAGCTTTGTGGCTGTTTCCTTCTCTCTTTCTCTGGCCTCCATCTCTTCATCTGGGTCCAGTGGTTCCACTTGGCCCCAGTGGGGATTGCCTCCTGATGGGGATTAAATACGACATTCTGGGATGTGAGCATTGGTCTGACTCAGTAATGAAAATATGTCTTGTTCTTACTGGTAAGGCTTCTCTTGATGTGCCTCAGCACTTCATATTTCTGGGTTTCTGACTTTTTGCTGATTCTGTTCTGCCCCTCCTTTAAATTTCCTTTAAATGTTTGGTTTCAGATGCACTGTTGACCTGGCACTCTCTTTCAGGATGCCCTGACCCAGCCTGTTGCCATGGCCTTGCCCTGGCACCCCTGGCTCCTTGAGTCAGTCCTCATGACTGACTGTCAGATCCACCTCAGTCCTGCTCCCAGTCCATATCTTGTGGCGGTAGTTGCCTCTGCTCTCCGGTACTTGCTCTGTCTCCCTTGTCCCATCATGTCAACCACACTCTCAAGAGCAAAAAGTCAACTGCTCTCAGAAATAATTCTTGAACATTGCCCATTAAAAAGAAATGCCAAGTTTTTTTCAAAAATGGTCATTTAAAGTAAAGAAATAATTTTATTTTACACCTGCAAATATCCCACTGTGCCAGCACTTCTCTGACACTAGATATTACCTTTCAGCTTTGGGCAGGTCCAGCCAGGTTAGCAATGTAGAGATCCTCTCTTCATATGGGACACTTCTGAAAAGAGCAAACAATTTTAAAAACCAATCAAATCAAGAATAATTCCATTATATTCCTGCTCAGGAAGGGAGATTGATATTTTCAGATATTCATTTTGTGTTCATATGTGAACAAAATACTGAAATGGATTCAGTATGACTCAAAGGAGTCCCTGTTTTCCCTACTTTATATATAGAGACCCACTTGCTTCACATAAATTAATCTATGTTATTTTCTTTCCTTCTCATCCTTCCCTCCATTTTCCCCCAACTAAAATAAGAGGCCATTAATTATTATCCATTCCTTCGATTTGTTTATTTTTATTCATTTCATTCATTTTTGCATTTAAGCATGTTGAGCATGTATTGCCAGAAATTATTTTCAAAGGTGATAAAAAAGAGAGAGACTAGAGCAGAGAAACGGGCACTGAGAAAGGGGGGGTTGAATTTGAGATCTTAGTGTGATCAGGCTAAGACAACGTTTAGAAGGTAATTTTGAGCAATGGCTTGAAGGAGGGGTGGCGGTGGGCTGTGGATGGATACCTGGAGTGAGAGGGTGCAGCCCGCACAAAGGCCCTACAGCAGAAGGGAGCCTGGAGTGTTGAGGCCACCAAGGAGGTCAGCGTGGCTGGAGCAGAGTGAGCACCGGGAGGAGGAGTGGGAGAGGAGGTCTGACAGGCAGGGGCACAGTCGGGGTCAGACCACAAAGGGCCTTGTGGGCTTTTACTGTGAGTGAAACAAGGCCATTGAAGTTTCAGTGCCAAAGAGTGTCATAGCTGGAGTTGTTCTTTTAATTAATCATCTGGCTGGTAGATTGAGAATTGTTTATAGCGGACGAGAACAGAAGCAGGGAGTCGTGTAAAGAGGCGACACCAGGAAGACAGGCAAAACATGATGACACCCCAAACCAGAGTGTTAATGCTGGAGGTAACAGAAAGTTCTCAGGCTGCACATATGTTGAATTAGAGCCACAAGCATTTACTGTCAGACTGGATGAGGGATACAAGAGTGAGGAACCAATAACGACTACAAGATTTTTGGTCCCCAAACTGGAAGAATAGAATTACCACGAAGATTAAGACAGAAAAAAATCCTAATCATTCCTGCGTAGACAGGGAAATATCTACAAGTGCTTTGCTACCTGTTGTAAACCATATATAAGGAAGGAAAGGAGCCATTTATAGCCACGTCTGATCCTGGCCAAAAGTAGGTGCCAGCTTTTAAGCCTTGATTCATTGCTGTCAGCCAGACCTACAGGAAGAGAAAATTTAAGATAAATGGAAGTCAAGAGAGTAATCAGTAAGTTTGGGTAGACATGGTCCCACTTATTAGAAACTGGACAATATTAACAGTTGCAAAATATATTTAGTTATTAAAATTTATTTAAATTATTGAAAGTTTGTCTTTGCAGCAGTTAAAAACTATAATTATCCAGAGATCCACCTCAAAAATCAAAACTGTAGTAAGGTAGTAAGAAAGAAGATAATTTTTTCAAACTGGTAAAATTGTACAGTTTCTCTTTCCCTTCTAAAGAAGGAGGAAAAGTATTAACAGATAATCTTTCTGAGTAACTTCCAGATTAATATGTTTATAATACAACGTCCAAGTTTTATGAGAAGGTTGTTTAGGTGAACTAAATGTTTAAAATGAACTATAAATGTTTAAAAGATTTAAATTATAATTATAAATAGTGGTGACACGCTTTCCCACCCACAGCCCTTAGAAATTAGAAAGATAATGTAAAACTCAAAGTGGAGAGAGAAGAGTGATCTGCTGTCACATTGGAAAATGGAAGTTACTTTGGTGCCACATGTAGAAGGCTACATACTGGTTGTCCATGCCACCAAGCTGGATCAAATGTCCCCTTTGAAAAAATTGAAAAGCTCTTGTTGAGGTTTACGTCATACATATTATTGTCAATGATGCCATGTGATTCCGGATATAAGCCCTAAAAAGATCATTTCAAAACAAGATTTAAGATAAAATATTAATAAAGCACCTATTTAAATTGAAACATAAGATCTATAACTCATATCTTGGAAGGACGTTATGTATCTTTCAATATAAAACTCCTGGATCTGAACCAAATATACATATATATATATATATATGGTTTATAGCAGAAAATGAACAATATTAGGCAGATGGTTTGTGTTGGTGGTGTTAATATAACTCTCGTGTGATTAAGAATTATTTGTGAATTAAAGTTTCCCACATTACAATAATGATTAGCCACTGGTTATGTTGGCAATAATAGCAAGAAATTTACTACATAGAAGCTCTTAAGTATCAAATATCCTGGCTAAATGGCTTCAAGTGTGTTCCAGCACTTTAAAAGGGAGGCTGCCAAGACTCCATCTCCACCCTCCCATCCACTCATCCCTCAATCCAATCATTCCTTCAATCCAATCACAAACATTCACTCAATCATTCCACACATTCTCTATGCTTATGATACCCCATACAGTTGTAACTCCTTTTAGATGGATTTTAGGGTTATTATTTCAGAACATTACTATATATATGAATACGAATGCATCTACTTTCATACAGTAAATGAATAGCACTCACATAATCCCTTATTTATATATACATACACGTGCATATGTATTATGTATGCATATTGTCATACGGATGTATGTATACAGTAGATCTTTGTTATCGGCTGCAGTGATGTTCTATAAGGTTGCTGCCAACGCTAAACAGCGGACATGGAAGCATTGCTCCGAGGGAGAACACAGGGCTGGGCTTCTGCGAGCCTCTGGTCACATTTCTGCGTACTGATCAATACACAACCTTGTTTTACGAGTATTTCTGTTTAAAGGTCCCTTATTTAGGAGACATTGTTGGTTCACAATGACTCAGGCCTGAATGGAGCTTATCTAATGCACGCGTTTCCTCTGTACGCACATCACAGCCTCCTGCTCACAGGAACACTGGACAGCACGTCAGCGCTATGCTAGAGGGCCGTTTTAAAGAGCAAAACCACCAATAAAACGAACATGTGAGAAACATGGCACTAAACAGACAACACCCTATGAAAGCAACATTTGTTTACAGTGTGAGAGCTAAAGCAAGAAGGCAGAGTGTCACCTTATTAGACCCCAGCTGGGAACATACGAGCTGGGCAACTCGAATTTTTTGCTGCTCTGTGAATGTCCACAAATGACTATGAATAGGTCGTAAGTATTGATTTTGGGGTTACAAATGAATTTTAACGAGTTGGTAAATCTGCAAATATATAATCTGCAAATATGTACATATATTTGTGTGTATATATGTGTATATATATATACACACATATACATACACACATACATACATATAATATACATACACATATATACATCTATACATACATATTTACTAGGGTTAAAATTTCAATAAGTTATAGTTACTGCTTGACAGTAATGAAAGACTAAATGCAAAGTGGTAAAGACTCAATAAAGGCCTTGGCAGAGGCTTCCTTAAGTTGTGTTCTAAATCTATGTGTTAACAAAATTTTCCTTTGAGTTCATTTCGATTGTTTCACTTTTGTCATTTTCTACATCAAGGAGAATTTACTTGCTTTATCTAAAGAGACATAAGCAGCATCAATTCATTGGTGAAACAGAATCCTTTATCAAGTTACATAGAACAAAAAGACTAAGAAAGGAAGAAATTCCCCACATCAAAGAGGCTGTCCTCATGCATAGCCTGCCCTTCCCAGCAGACTTTCAAATGAGTGGAGGCAAATCAAAAGATCAGAGGAAAATGGTATTTGTCACATCCAAGAGGCCACCTGGCCTCGCACACAGTGCATTAGCCTAACGCTGGGACACTCCCTCATCGTTAACTCCACACAGACCTGGATCGGCCTCACACCGACACGCTCCTGCCCAGCCCGAACTGTCACCACATGCACTTGTGAATGTGAGCCTGGGGCATGGCCGTGGCTGCCTGGGCACCTCTGGTGGGGTCAGTCGCCTGCCTGGGCCTCAGTCTTCCGCTGGGTCAAGCACTTACCGTGACAATGGTGTAGTGATTAGGCAAGGTTTTGGTTGGATAGACAGGTCTCAGGTATTTTGAATGAATTCCACATGTTTCTGCAACAAAGTAGAGTGGGAAATTAAGGGGTTACTTCCTCAGAAGTTTGTCAGATAACTAAAAATCTGAACGGGACAGTTCCCCAGAGCAATAGAAATCTACCGAATGGATTGAAGATGGAAAGAGGTGGAAATTCTGGCACCTAGAACTCCTCCATTCCAAGGAATGTGAGTTTTTAGGAGCGGAGTGAGCTAAATCACAAGAACACACTGACATTTCCACTGCAGCAGTGAAATACGAGACATTTCCCACTCCAAAATCATGTTAACTCTAATTCTGAAAGAAGCTTCACCATTATAGATTAGATCCACATTTAAAAAAAAAACGGAAAATGATTGTTGTTCAGAAAAGGACACACTGTGCAGCTTGACATAATGAATGTCTTCTCAAACAGGCTTGGAGCTGGTCTCCTTCCCAGTCTCTACTTCAGTGTTCCCAATATGATCCAGGAATTTCCTCCTTCAGAATCTTCTTGGCCCCATATCAAGTCTACTAAACAGGACTATGCTGGGGTTGGGGGTGGAGGTGGGTGGAAGGTGGAAGAAAGGGAGCTCATGTCTAACGACATGTCTAACAAGCACCCCAAGTGGTTCTGATGCACTTCAGTTTGTGGCCTGCTCTAGGGCTTGAATCATAGGTAAAATTAAAGACTAACATAAGCTTTTTTCTTTTCTTTTGTAGTCAATACCGCCAAAATTAAACCATGTCCTCAATCAGGGAAAGACACATTTAATATCGTTAAGAAGTTATATAAGATAATAAAAATGACATCCGTTCCACTTATATAATTAAAGGAATTTAAGTAGGGAAAAAATCATACAAGAAACAGAGATATAAAGTCAGTTTCTGTTTTTATTTCCTTGAAACATGGCTTACGCAAATTCTTAAATGCCTAAAGGCACAGGGTATAAAATAAAATACTAAGCTCCCAGTGTTGTGAAAACATCACACCTCCCTAGTAAGGATGTCCTACACAGGACACACCTGCTGCCTATCCACGGACTCAGGCTGCCATGTCGGATCAACCGTCTGAACCAGAGCCATAGTAGAACAGCTCCCCGAAAGCAAGATCTTCTACCATTGTTTCTTCCAGGTTTTAGTAATCTAAATTATGACTGAAAGGAATAATTCTGGAAGGACACTTTAAACCAATAAGGGTAGCTGCTTCTGCAGAAAAACCCAGAAAGATCAGGAAACAGAGAATTTTTTTGTTTGTTGATTTTTTTTACTATATACCCGTTAATGTTGTTTTAAAATGTTTACCATTTACATATTTTACTCCTTAGAAAATCGTGTTTTTAGAAAAGAAAGTACCAACTAAAAAGATCTGAAAATATGAATCCAATAAATGTATTTCTAAGGTAACTATGAACTATAAGAAGATGCAGAAGACTAAATGGACGAGTAGGTGAAACAGCTGAAGAACGCAGACGCAGCAAGCGCAGCACTAGGAGAGAGTTTATAGTGATCAACATCTACACTGATAAAGAAGAAATTTCAAATAGACAACCTAACTTTACACCTCAAGCATCTAGAAAGACAACAAATGAAACCCAAAGTTAGCAGAAGAAAGGAAACAATGAGGATTATAGCAGAAATAAATGAAACAGAGACTAGAAAGACAATTTTTAAAATCAACAAAATTAAAGTTGGTGTTTTGAAAAGATAAACAAAATTGACAAAGCTTTAG